>NC_091454.1:148956442-149193942 GCF_027789765.1 Dendropsophus ebraccatus
AGACATTCCCAATGGCCAGTTAGTAACCCCAAACTAGAATAATGTACTAGCAGCTGTTATTGCACTGATAGGTGGCCAATCCTCAAAATAACGGACGTCATTTTAAAAATTATAAAGGGACAAGAAAAAACGTTGTGGGAACGTAGCCTTGGACTTCAGTTGAGCTGATGATGTGCTGCAGAACTGGATTTCTGTATTGGTTGGACTTGTGATCTTGGCCCTATACACTGGCACCCACATTTGTTATACCTGTGGTTGGAGGTGCTGCTTTCCTGTACAATATGTATATAAAAAAAAAAAAAATCCCTCTTCATGACTTTTTTTTTTTGTAAATGGGAAACTTTTTGAACTGGGTGGTTGGCACCATCTACACACTGCACCCCCCCCTTATTTACCTTAGCTTTTTTTATTAGTTTATTTTGCCCCATTCAACCCCCCCCTTTTTTATTTTCTTATCCCATTTTAGTTTATTAATCGGTCCTTTTCCGTGTCAGAATTCTTTCCCTCCCCTCTATCCCCCCCCCCCTTTTCTGCTTCCCTTTCCACCCTTACCCCACCCTTTCTCCTTGTCGGTCTCTGCTCTCTCTCTCCCCCATAGAATGGTGTCTATGGAGCTGGTGGAATTCCGCAGAGTTTATCCGCGAGAATTCCTCAATGTGGACCTACCCTTATAGTGGACAATGGGTGGTGGGTGGGCATGGTCCTGAAATCCTATATATGTGTATGACTGATGCTCTCTTGACATTTCCTGCAGTCAGTTATCTAAGGATCCTTTTATTGGACTTGTATACATCTTTCTACTGTATCATTCATGCACACTTTCATAACTGTTGTTATTATGCTGGTGAGGATTGGCGGGTATGTTGCCGTGCTACCTCACTTTGTACACAAAATAAAGAATTTAAAATAAAAAACAATACTGACCAGCCTATGGAAAAATCATAGCATGCTCTGCCTAGTGGTCTGTATTAGTTGAAGGGGTCTGGATTAGTTTTAGGAGATGTGTATTAGTTCAGGGACTCTGTGGTTATTGGGGGTGTGATACAGCTGGGTATATGGTGTACGAACTGCTTAATATTCCAATAAGAAAGTTTGGCAGCGGGTCCTGTAAGAAGGTTCCCATCATTCCCCATGAACTGATCTTAGAGATGCCAGCTGTGTGTAATGCTATGCCTGTGGCAGTGTGCTGCAGCTCTGTATGCTGTACACATCCACCTCCCTCCTTCCTGAGTCACTATCCACAGCCGCGTCCTCATTCCTGAGGCGGAAGCACCTGTGGCTATGTGCTGACAGAGCTGTGGTGTCTGCTTCTAGCACAGCTGCTGAGTAAAGTTTGTTGATAGTAAAAAAAGAAAAAAAAAACCTCTGTGGGAAGACGGCCAGATGATAGCAGGAGGAAGCCAAGGAGCTGCAGCCTGACTCATGAGGTGTGTAAGAAGAGGACGTGCGGGGTGTGAGGAGTCTGTGTGTGTGGATGGGGAGGAGGTGGGGGTGTCAGGCGGCTGTCTGTGCTGTTGTCTTCCCAGCTAGGTTGTCAGAATAAAATGTCCTCAGGTAAAGAGTTGTATCCTTGTCACTAGTATGATGCCCATCAGTACATGTACAGCAGCATTCTTTACAGATGTGCCTCCTAACCTGCAGGACTACAACCCCCAGCACAGCTGTGCCTCCTATCCTGTAGAACTACAACCCCCAGCACAGCTGTGCCTCCGGTCCTGCAGGACTACAACCCCCAGCACAGCTGTGCCTCATATCCTGCAGGACTACAACCCCCAGCACAGCAGTGCCTCCTAACCTGCAGAACTATAACCCCCAGCACAGCTGTTCCTCCTAACCTGCAGGACTACAACCCCCAGCACAGCTGTGCCTCCTATCCTGTAGAACTACAACCCCCAGCACAGCTGTGCCTCCGGTCCTGCAGGACTACAACCCCCAGCACAGCTGTGCCTCATATCCTGCAGGACTACAACCCCCAGCACAGCAGTGCCTCCTAACCTGCAGAACTATAACCCCCAGCACAGCTGTTCCTCCTAACCTGCAGGACTACAACCCCCAGCACAGCTGTGCCTCCTATCCTGCAGAACTACAACCCCCAGCACAGCTATGCCTCCTAACCTGCAGGACTACAACCCCCAGCACAGCAGTGCCTCCTATCCTGCAGAACTACAACCCCCAGCACAGCTATGCCTCCTAACCTGCAGGACTACAACCCCCAGCACAGCTGTACCTCCTATCCTGTAGAACTACAACCCCCAGCACAACTATGCCTCCGGTCCTGCAGGACTACAACCCCCAGCACAGCTGTTCCTCCTAACCTGCAGGACTACAACCCCCAGCACAGCTGTGCCTCCTATCCTGCAGGACTACAACCCCCAGCTCAGCTGTGCCTCCTATCCTGCAGGACTACAACCCCCAGCTCAGCTGTGCCTCCTATCCTGCAGAACTACAACCCCCAGCACAGCTGTGCCTCCTAACCTGCAGGACTACAACCCCCAGCACAGCTGTGCCTCCTATCCTGTAGAACTACAAACCCCAGCACAACTATGCCTCCGGTCCTGCAGGACTACAACCCCCAGCACAGCTGTTCCTCCTAACCTGCAGGACTACAACCCCCAGCACAGCTGTGCCTCCTATCCTGCAGGACTACAACCCCCAGCTCAGCTGTGCCTCCTATCCTGCAGAACTACAACCCCCAGCACAGCTGTGACTCCTATCCTGCAGAACTACAACCCCCAGCACAGCTGTTTTTCCTATCCTGCAGAACTACAACCCCCAGCACAGCTGTGCCTCCTATCCTGCAGAACTACAACCCCCAGCACAGCTGTGCCTCCTAACCTGCAGGACTACAACCCCCAGCACAGCTGTGCCTCCTATCCTGTAGAACTACAAACCTCAGCACAACTATGCCTCCGGTCCTGCAGGACTACAACCCCCAGCACAGCTGTTCCTCCTAACCTGCAGGACTACAACCCCCAGCTCAGCTGTGCCTCCTATCCTGCAGGACTACAACCCCCAGCTCAGCTGTGCCTCCTATCCTGCAGGACTACAACCCCCAGCTCAGCTGTGCCTCCTATCCTGCAGGACTACAACCCCCAGCTCAGCTGTGCCTCCTATCCTGCAGGACTACAACCCCCAGCACAGCTGTGCCTCCTGTCCTGCAGGACTACAACCCCCAGCACAGCTGTGACTCCTATCCTGCAGAACTACAACCCCCAGCACAGCTGTTTTTCCTATCCTGCAGAACTACAACCCCCAGCACAGCTGTGCCTCCTATCCTGCAGAACTACAACCCCCAGCACAGCTGTGCCTCCTAACCTGCAGGACTACAACCCCCAGCACAGCTGTGCCTCCTATCCTGTAGAACTACAAACCCCAGCACAACTATGCCTCCGGTCCTGCAGGACTACAACCCCCAGCACAGCTGTTCCTCCTAACCTGCAGGACCAAACCCCCAGCACAGCTGTGCCTCCTATCCTGGAGGACTACAACCCCCAGCTCAGCTGTGCCTCCTATCCTGGAGGACTACAACCCCCAGCTCAGCTGTGCCTCCTATCCTGCAGGACTTCAACCCCCAGCTCAGCTGTGCCTCCTATCCTGCAGAACTACAACCCCCAGCACAGCTGTGCCTCCTGTCCTGCAGGACTACAACCCCCAGCACAGCTATGACTCCTATCCTGCAGAACTACAACCCCCAGCACAGCTGTTTTTCCTATCCTGCAGAACTACAACCCCCAGCACAGCTGTGCCTCCTATCCTGCAGAACTACAACCCCCAGCACAGCTGTGCCTCCTAACCTGCAGGACTACAACCCCCAGCACAGCTGTGCCTCCTGTCCTGTAGAACGCCAATCCCCAGCACAACTATGCCTCCTATCCTGCTGAACTACAACCTCCAGCACAGCAATGCCTTCTCTCCTGCTGAACTACAACCTCCAGCACTTCAGTGTCCCCTCCTATCCTGCAGGACTACAACCCCCAGCACAGCTATGCCTTTTGTCCTGCAGAACGCCAACCCCCATCACAGCAATTCCTCTTATCCTGCTGAACTACAACCCCCAGCACAGCTGTTCCTCCTGTCCTGCAGGACTACAACCCCAGCACAGCAGTGCATCCTAACTTGCAGAACAACCCCCAGCACCACAATGCCTCCTATCCTGCAGTACTATGACCCCCAGCATATTAATGCCTCCAACCCTGCAGAACTACAACTCCCAGCACAACAATGTCTCATATACTGCAGAGCAACAACCCCCAGCACAGCAGTGCATCCTAACTTGTAGAACTAAAATGCGCAGCAGTGCATCTTATCCCCCAGAACTACAACCCCCAGCATGCCTGGACTGATTGGGAGCCCAGTTGTTTTCACAGTCAAGTGGCTGCTCTCCCTGCTGCGGAGCGCACTTCATAGCAGGTAGGGGCCGGCTGCAGTGAGTGCCTATTACACTGATCAATGCTATGCCTATGGCATAGCAGTGATCAGTGTATGCAACCTGGTGATTGCAGGTAATAGCCCCCCCAGGGGGACTTAAAATGTGTAAAGATAAAAAGAAAGTTAAAATGTTTTTAAAAACACCCCAAAGCGCCTCCTCCAATAAAGATTACAATCACCCCCCATCCCATTATATAAATAAAACATAAAAATAATTTAATAAATAAACATATTATATACAGTAGCGAGCGTAATTTTCCGATCTATTAAAATATAACAATTGTCATCGCAAACGGCAAATGGCGTAAACAGAAAGAGGAAAAAAGTGTCAGGATTGCCTTTTTTTATTAAAATATATATATAATATATATATACGTGATCAACACATCTACACAAATATGGTGTTAATAAAAACTAGAGATCATGGCGCAAAAAATTACACCCCATACAGCCCCATACAAAAACGAAAACCGTTATAAGCGTCACAATAGGGCCATTATATTATTAATAATTAATTGCAAAAAAAAGGATTTCATAAAAAAAAAAAATATATATATATATAATATTAGAGAATCTGTGTAAACCTGCATATGGTTGTGTTCGGACTGACCTATAGAATAATGGTATCATGTCGCTTTTACCATATAGTGCATTACGTAGACACAGGAACCCAGCAAAAGTTATCATATTGCATTCTTTTTTCCAATTTCACCAATTTATATTTTCATAAATAATATTTTGGGGTTCCGTCATACATGTTGTGGTAGAATGAAAGATGTGATTACAAAGTACACCTATTCCTTAAAAAACAAGCACTTACATGGCCTTGTAGATAGAAAAATGAAAATGCTAGAGCTCTTAGAAGGCGAGGAGGAAAAAACTAAACCACAAAAATGAAAATTGGCGCAATCCACTGGGGCATTTTGGGCCTGGTCCTCATAGGGTTAAATGAGAAGTCCAGCAATTTCTAAAATGCTGCAGCCAGCAGGGGCTGGGGGCAAATTGATTACAAGTAGGAACTTGCCTCTCTCTGTGCCCGTGGTGAGCTGCAGGACCGGCCTCAGGACCCCGGCCAGGCTCCAGGATCTCCGATGCTGACACGTCACGACCCAGCTGATGGACTAGCCGCTCAGTTAGTCAGTAACGGGCAGGGCGCCTCTCTAGTCACTGGTTGGCCAGTCCATCAGCCGATCTTTCCGCTCACCACGGGCATGGGGAGAGGTTAAGTTCCTACTTGTAATCAATTTCCCCCCTGTCGGCTGCCACATTTTAGAAATCTCCGGACATCAATAAAAACCTTTTGATATACCTTAGGGTCCATTTACACAGATTATCTGGCAAAGATTTGAAGCCAAAGCCAGAAAGGGATTTGAAAAGGGAAATCTCAGGCTTTCCTTTATGACCTGCTCTCTGTTCATATTCTGTTTCTGGCTTTGGCTTCAAATCTTTGCCAGATAATCTGTTCGATAATATTTCTGTGTAAATGGATCCTTAGAGACATATCAAAAGTTTTATTAAAGGGGTTATCCAGCGCTACAAAAGCATGGCCAATTCCCCCTACTGTTGTCTCCAGTTTGGGTGGGGTTTTGAAACTCAGTTCCATTGAAGTAAATGGAGCTTAATTGCAAACCGCGCCTGAACTGGAGACAACAGTAGGGGGAAAAGTGGCCATGTTTTTGTAGCGCTGGATAACCCCTTTAATTAGGGTCTGAGTGCTCAGAACACGACCAGATCCCGAAAACGAGCCAGGAGAAATACCTGCTCAGCACATTCTCTCCTGCCTCTGTGTCACATGACCTGGATAGACTCCTAGTAGGGGGCCATCCAGGTTTCAAAAACAGAGCGGAGAGAGAAGAGCACAGTAGCACACATCTCCCGCCTGTTTCCTAGGACATGTAAAAAGATGTTTTTAGTGGCTGGGATGGTAGCCAGTCCAATATTAAGCAACTCCAAAAACTGACACTGAGCAGATCATGCTGCATTGTGTGTGAACCAAGTCCTCCATTGTTCTGCCAGATGAAAGGGAGGGTTATCACCTTATCATTATATTGTACTAGTAAAGATATTACACTTAGAATAATGATAGCCATGAAATGATAGCATGAAGTGTGCTAATTTTATAGCCTAATATTGGCGGTTATGTTTCTCTGAAGTTATTGAAAGACGTTTTATCTAAACTACAGAATGGCTTCCTACCAGGAGGATTATCATGTTGTAACACTGTGTAGTAATACTGTTTACCTGCATTTTGGCAAAAGAGAACAGATCTTCTCTAAATATTAATACCAGGCTCTAATAAATGATCATTTTCTCTTACTAAGCACAATGTGACATTCTTTCTTTTCAGAACCAGGGTCAAAGGGTAAAGTGAAATCTGACAAATAGAAGGCACAGATCAAACTTTAACCTGACTCTTTGATGTGGAGCAAAAACAAGTACAACAGATAAAGTGAGGACACATATTCTGGGAGACCTTGTGGAGAGAACTATGGCAGCCACAAAGCTGGGTCAGGCTGTAGAGAACCTGTCTGTCGTCGTCCATGGAGTTGGAGATCTTCGTTTGGTAAGCTGTTAATTACTTCTCTAACTTGTAAAAGAGATTTACTTGTCTGTCATGGCCATTTAGTTAAAAGTTAACTAGATGATTTATTTCCACCTTCAGCATTTACATACAATGACTGTGTATTAGTGTACTTGTACTATTGTTTGTCACGTACAGAGGATCCGTCATCGGGACTTCCTTGTATGCTGCAAGGACACGGAAGCAAATAACTAACAATGTACAAGAATGTGCATTAAATCAGTACAAAGAGGTGAATCAGGATATGTATCCAAAGTCCCTGTCCCAGAGACAATTCTTCTTATACCTGTTTCCTGTGAGTTTTTGAAGAAGTTATGCAGCCTCAGATTTCATGCCTTGTGAAGTGAATTAGTAGTAGACCAATCAGATTGCTTCTTTTAAAGGAGAAGTCTGGCCAGACCCAATTTGTTTAGCAAGTGCTGGGGAAGATGCTCTTATCTCCCCTGCTTCAGCGCTGGTGGCTGCATACCACTGCTCCGGTCCCCAGGTGATTCCAGGTCTGTGGGGTCTTGTGTTGTGATGTGTGAGGTCCGCTCAGCCAGTCAGCGGCCATAGTGGGGTCCCGCCTCGGCCACTGACTGGCTGAGTAGAAATCACGTCACAACCTGGGTCCCTACTGAGACTAGGAAGCAGCCGGGGAGCCGAGCAGCAGTATTTGGCCACCAACATTTGAGTGGGGGAAGTAAGAACACTTGGTAAAAAATGGATCTAGCCAAACTGCCCCTAATTTTAAAAAAGGCCCCTTAAGAATTAAAGCTAAAATCTGATTGGCTGCTATGGGCAGCTCCTTTGAACAAGGTTAGACCTTATACCTTTTCTGATGAATGATAATGGTGGATATACCTTGGTGACAAATAGCAATTGCACAATGCTAAGGAATATAATGGTGCTTTTACAAGCAGCGGAAAGTAAATATAATTTTACAAAGAACAACATTTAAAGATAAAACATAAAAATGCTTTTCCCTTGTGGAATTCACTAGTGAACAGTGACTGTAGGTAAAACAACAGCACACAACTACAGGTTTACTGCTAAAATGTAATGTAAGTAAAGGACTCTGAGGGAGATAAATGTGATAGGGCCATGTGTGAGTGCCAGTAATGCCACCACTAATAGCAGTCATTCAGATAAGGTTTTAGTAAGTGGGTTTATATTAGTCTCGCATCACACTAAGTTTCAGTGCATGACATCAGACGTATGCTCAGATGTGTGATCTGCTGCACGTACTGTATACCTGCAACATAAAACTATTTGTTGAGGAAATAGACTTACTAACTAGTAGACTACAAACAGTTACTAAGCCCAATGGGCTTACTGCAAGTGTGCCAGCATACTAAAAGTATACCGCCAATATACTGCAGAACAGCCTTATTTGGATGGCTCACAATGGGAAAGTGTGGATGCCAAGATCAAAGGGAAACTGCTAAAAATACATCCTGAGCTGCTTACATGGCTTTACATACCTTTATTGTGGTTGTATCAGGCTGCAGTCACCTAAAAATACTTTTTATTGTCATTCTAAAGTGTCATAGAGGTGCGGCTAGGGCACCAAAGGGCTTAGGCCATGCCTCTATGACACTTCAGAGTGGCAATACAAAACATGTTTTAGGTGATTAAAGTCTCATACAAAGGAAGTGAAGGTATGGATAGTCTCACTGTTTATACAACTATGTAGCCGTGTATGCAGCTTGGGACGTCTTTTCTAGCTGACAGTTTGTCTTTAAAGGAGCTGTTTGGGATATACTTTTTAAATTTAAATGTAACATTCTTATGATAAAAGAATGGTTTTCAAGATAGTGTTTGATAATAAATCCTATCCCTCCCAGTTATTTATCAGTAGTTAGTTATCATTGATCATTGACTTTTCTTTGCCATAATTGACTTTGTTCAAATGTTGATTCTGGAAGTAAACATGATAAGGAATATTTAAAGGGGTTGGCCATCTTTACAAACTTTTTTAAGACTTCAGTAATGTTCATGAAAATGACCTAAAGAGAGTGCATTCACTGTGAGCCCATCCCTATAACCATGTGCTCTGCCCCCCACTGATCCCCTGTCATGGTGTCACGGCAGATGGCTCCTCCGACCATACATGCCATCCTATATGCCATGCTGTCCTTACATGTGGCCTTACACACTGGGTGATCTACTAACTTGTGTGAATGGCTTATGCTGAAAATAGAGTTTTAGTATTCAGAGTTTTAATATTATAATATGAACGTTATTGTAATTTCTTAACTAATTGAATTTTTCTTACGTTTGAATATTAGGAAAATCGTCCAGTTCCTGAACCAGGTCCAAATGGTGAGTGTCTGTTCCCCCCACTAAACTAATAGAATTGTAAAAGATAATTTTTATGTAACCAATATAGTGTTATACATCAAGATACCAGAGAAAGATCTGCTGACGTATACCACAGTATGGGTAATATTAAAGAAGTCAAATGAAGTCCAGCAAAACAGGTATATGTTTGGGAAGTGGATTAAACAAAGCTTTGTTTGGCTCATTGTTTGCCTCATTAAGGTGAATTGGCCTGCCGCGGTATATGTTGGCATACCTTACTGTGATATTTCTTTTACTAAAATTATATTTTCTGACATTTCTTCTCATCTTCCCTTTGTTTATCAGCATCGCTGCTTTGGTATTCTGACTGTTTCTATCCATGTAAACATTTTTTTTAAATATCACTTATTTGTAGAGGTCTTGCTGCGGATGCATTCAGTTGGAATATGTGGATCAGATGTACATTACTGGCAGCACGGTCGCATTGGTGATTTTATAGTGAAAAAACCTATGGTTCTTGGACACGAAGCTTCTGGGACAGTAGTAAAAGTGGGAGCCTCAGTGACTCACCTTAAAGCAGGTACACAGCAATAATAGCATATCTTGATGTATTCCGTAAAAGAAAATAAACAGTTCTATAACATAAAACTTTGTTAAGGAAAATGTAAATATATTTCTTACATTTTTACATTGGGTGGCAGCATAAGGACAACACAGCCTTTTCCTGCCATCACTGGCTGTCGTGAACCAAACAATTACATATCGCTAGTGCTGCAACAGTGCTACTAAAACTCTCCTGATCTCTGTTTTAATTCAAGAGTGCTGCAGCGTTAGCAGTATGTAACTGTACCGGGATGAGGACTTGAGCAATTGAGCAGCCCTGTGGTTCCCGACACAGCCATTGGTGGTAGCAGTAGGCTCATGTAGTCCTTTACTGTTTTCACTCAAAAAAAAGGAGTTCTATAGATATACCTTTTTTTCCTTTATAAAGTTATATTACAAAATTTTATAACTTTCATATGTCACATTTGCTGCGCAGATTTATTACTTTAAAGTAGCCTTCACACTTACTTTGACACACTGAACACAGGACTGAACCTGTCCCAAGCATTAATGGCACACTACAAGACACATGCCATCAGTTGTATGCTGCCTGATCTCAGTTTGATTACATATGGCTTTGTTACACATCTAAACGCCTGTTTAAGAATTTTTGTGTGGGCATTGCAGGTGACAGAGTGGCCATTGAACCTGGAGTTCCAAGAGAAAATGATGAGTTTTGCAAAAACGGACGCTATAACTTATCTCCCACAATTTTTTTCTGCGCCACACCGCCTGATGATGGGAACTTATGCAGATACTACACACATAATGCCAACTTCTGCTATAAGTAAGAAAAATATTCACTTTAAAAAAAAAAAAAAATCATGTTCTTAACAGTCATTTTTCAAAATCAGGAACCAGCAGCTTGTTAAAATAATGTCTTTCATACTTTTTGGGGGGAAATTTAACAATCTTCACCATTCATAATGGCATTTGTATATCTTAATGTGCCTTTTTTTGGCAAGTTATTGCAAGTTGTTTAACCCCTTCAGGACCGGGCTAATCTCCGCTTTTGCATTTTTATTTGTTCCTCCTCGTGTTTAAAAGGCCATAGCGCATGCATTTTTTCACCTACAGACCCACATGAGCCCTTATTTTTTGCGCCACTAATTGTATTTATTTGGGGGGGTTGTGCATACACCATTAGTTTGATAGTAAAACAACATGTTATATATGTTCCTCAAGTCGGTACAATTACAACGATATGTTATTTATATCACTTTTCTTTTATTTGTCAGCTTTTAAAAAACTAAGTGTGTTTAAAATTGCTTTATTCCCAGCCTTATAACACTTTTATCCTTTGGTTTATGGGGCTAAGGGAGGTGTAATTTTTTGTGTCATGATCGGTTCTTTCTATCAGTACCTTACTTGCATATATGCAACTTTTTGATCACTTTTTATTACAATTTTTCTGCATTTCATGTGACAAAAAATGCGGAATTTAGCGCTTTGGCGGGTTTCGCGCTTATGCCATTTACCGTGCGAGATCCAGAATGTAATAATTTAATAATCTGGGCGATTACGCAGGCCGTGATGCCAAATATGTTGTTTGATTGTTTGTTTATTTTTATTTATAAAATGGGAGGGGATTTTTTGTTAGTAAAAACACTTTTTTTTACAGTATACACTAACTTTTAGGGGGAGATTTATCAAAGGGTGTAAATATATACCTGGTGTAAACTGCCCACAGCAACCAATCACAGCTCAGCTTTCATGTCTGATAAAATATCAGTGGAGCTGTGATTGGTTGCAGTGGGCAGTTTACACCACGTGTATATTTACACCCTTTTATAAATCCCCCCCTTAGTCTCCCTGGGACTACTGTATACATTTACTTAAGGCTTATTTTAAAAGTCTAAAGTTTTAGTTTTTTTTTTTTTTTTTTCAGATTAAGCTGCTGCCCAATATAGTATTCCCTTGGGAGGGGCTACAGCAAAACCAGACATATTTTTAGAACATAGACAGACCAAAACAAACAAGCCTCTTGCCTTTTAAAGTGTCACAAAAATGAACTTTTGACACGTCAGAAGTTTTTTTATCAGTATGTATCAGTATTCAGACCCTGACCAATTGGAGGAACGAGTGGGGAGACGACTGCACTCTCGTGAGGTCTTCTCGCTGCTCCTTGTCAGTGTAAAGAGATTTGCCCCATAGACTTCTATTATGTGGCCATCTTGTGACACCGAGTTGGGAGAGTACTGCTCTGCGCACAGACTTCATCAATAATCTTTTGTGATTTCCCTCAGCCCACCCAGTATATTTGTTATGGGGCAACACCCCCTGATTATTTGTTCTGCTTTTCTCTCTGATATTGGCTATTCTCCAGGGCCATACACTGCCGAAATCAGGGTTAGTTGATATCTCAACAGAAACATGACTGTAAACACATATATTTGTACACAGGATAATATGTTTGTTTGTTGTTTTTTTTTTGTTGTTTCAGGCTACCGGACAATGTAACATTTGAGGAAGGTGCGCTGATAGAACCCCTTTCTGTTGGCATCCATGCCTGCAGACGAGCTGGTGTAACACTTGGGAGCAAAGTTTTTATTTGTGGTGCAGGTACAACATTCATACATGCCACTTTTACCTGTGTCAATATGCTCAGGTGTGTGCCGCCATAAATGAACGCTGATTAGAGAGATCAGCACTTGTTTGCAATACCCTTACAATGCATGATTAACCATGCAGACGAACCGCACAAATGATCTTTGCACAGACGGATGTACGGCAAATAAGGAGGACTTTCATGGCGCGCAAAATACTAAATCAGCTGACGACTGAGCATTTGCTTGCTCGTTGACTCATCGATGGCCTTTTTTTCATGGGCTGATTTATCAGGTAAACAAGTGTTCTTAGGAACGTTCATCAACGATCACTGGCTCATTTAACCCTTAGGGGACACAGCCAGTTTTCATTTTTGCACTTTCGTTTTTCCCTCCTCGTGTATACAAGGCCATAGCGCCTGCATTTTTCCACCTAGAGACCCAAATGAGCCCTTATTTTTTGTGCAAATAATTGTACTTTGCTATGGCAGATGTAATTTTTGCCTAAAATGTGCCTGGAAACCAGAAAAAAATTATATGTGTGGTGAAATTGGAAAAAAAAAAAAATGTTTTTTTTTTTTTTTATTTGGGGGGGGGGGGGGGTTGTTTTTACTCCGTCCGCCCTAGGGTTAAACTGACTTGTTATATATGTTCCTTAAGTTGTTGCAATTACAACAATATTTAACATGTATAACTTTTATTTGATTTGATGGCTTGTAAAAAATTAAAACCTTTTAAAGAAAATATATGTTCCTTAAAATCGCTCCATTCCCATGCTTATAGCGCTTTTATACTTTGGTCTATGGGGCTGTGTCAAGTGTCATTTTTTGCGCCATGATGTGATCTTTCTGTCGGTACCTTGATTGCGCATATACAACTTTTTGATCGCTTTTTATTACAATTATTCTGGATTTGATGCGACCAAAAATGCGCAATTTTGCACTTTGGGATTTTTTTGCGCTTACGCCATTTACCGTGTGAGATCCGGAATGTGATTAATTAATAGTTTGGGCGATTACGCACGCAGTAATAGCAAAAATGTTTATTTATTTATTTTTATTTATAAAATGGGGAAAGGGGGGTGATTCAGACTTTTATTAGGGGAGGGGATTTTGTGTTATTAAAAATACATTTTTCTTTTACTTTACACATATACTAGAAGCCCTACTGGGGGACTTCTAGTATATGCACTCTGATCTCTCATAGAGATCCATGCAGTACTGCATGAATCCATGAGATCGGTGTTCTATTGCTTTTGGCTGCTGCAGCCGAAAGCAATAGAATGCCGAGCAGGGATCAGCACCATTACGGCGCAGACCCCGACCCGGGATGGATGCGGGGATCGCTCCCCCCCCCGCAATCGCGCCGCGGGGGGGCGATCCCCCCACTAGACCACCAGGGATGGAGATGAGCAAGTATTTAGAAGCAGCTGTCAACTTTGACAGCTGCTTCTAAGTACTTAATTAGTGGGCACGGCGATCGGACCGTGCCCGCTAATAGCCGCGATCCCGGGCTACATGCGGCACCCGGGATCGCGGCAGTTCAGAGGGGGGTTGCCGCGCGACCCCCCTCTGAACTCCCATAGCGGCACAAGGACGTTCAGTAACGTCCTGGTGCAGCTATGGGTTAAAACACCCATAAGGAGAAAACCATAGAAACAGCAAATAAAGGTTTGCATACTTTTCCCTGAATTTAAACAAGTGCTTCTCCATATTGCACCCAGAACTTTAGATATTTAAAATCTTAACTTTAATATGCTCCGGTATTTTTGGAATACTAAAATTGTGAGCGTAACCCCTTGGCAACACATGTCAAGCATGTGCAAGCTAGGGGACTATGAAGCATATGGCGACACATGCTGGCAATGGCAGACAGTAATGAATAAAGCTTTGAAAGGGCCAAATGATGTGCGCCATGGGTGTATGGTGACTGATTAGCTCCCCTGTAATGTAATAGTAATGTTATGTATGTTAACTTCTTAAGGACAGAGCCAATTTCGATTTTTGCATTTTCGTTTTTTCCTCCTTGTGCTTAACCCCTTAGTGACCGCCGATACGGCTTTCTACGGCGGTCACTAATGGGCCTTATTCTGCTGCCATCAGCTTTTTACGGCGATGGCAGAGAATAAGGCTGCGGGGCCGGGACGGCCCCCACCCCATCCCCCCGGCTACCGGAGGTAGCTGAGGGGTTGGGGCAGTGTGTGAGGTCCGTCCCGGCCCCCCCCCCTTACCGACGATCGCCGCTATTAACGTTATAGCGGCGACCGTCGGTAATGGAGATTACCGGTGCCGCCGCCACCTTTCATCTCCCCCCGCCGTGAATCTACGGCGGGGGGAGATGAAATAAGTATCCCCCAGACCTCAGATCAGCCCCCCCTAGTGCCCCGATAACTAACCCCCCTCCCCCGGCGGCCATCATTTCCAAGATGGCCGCCGCTATCGCTGTGAACCGACTAACGTCGGTTCACAGCGATTAAAAGGTTAAAATGAATGAAAGCCCCATGCTCTCCGCCACCGGAGGTAGCAGAGAGCATGGGGCAGTCATCGGGGACCCCCCTGTGGGGTCCCGGTACAAGCGATCAGCGGTATATACTATATACCGCTGATCGCTTGTGCCATGTGCTCCCGGCACTTTTTATCCCCTGTCACCATGAATGATTGGTGACAGGGGATAAAAAGTGATGTCCCCCCACCCCCCAAGTCGCCCCCCACCCCCCCTGTCACCCCCGTCCCCCAGTCACCCCCCCCTTCCCCATATACTCACCGGATCGACGGAGCTCCTTCCTCCTCGACGTCCTGGCTGGTTATGAAGTGCGCATGCGCTTCACAACCAGCCAACTCTGAAAATTTAAAGTGACAGAGACCAATTTGGTCTCTGTCACTGAACTATGATTACTGAGATAGAAAATATCACAGTAATCATAGTAATACAGTGAAAATGAATATGTAAAGTACAAAAAGTGACAAACATACAAAAAAATAAAACACACACTTTTTATTATAGTAATAATTGCAGTTTACTCCCAAATTACCCCTAACCCCTCCCCAGATTACCCGTAACCACCGCACGTTGCCCGTAACCACCGCACGTTGCCCGTAACCACCGCACGTTGCCCGTAACCACCGCACGTTGTCCGTAACCACCGCACGTTGTCCGTAACCACCGCACGTTGCCCGTAACCACCGCACGTTGCCCGTAACCACCGCACGTTGTCCGTAACCACCGCACGTTGCCCGTAACCACCGCACGTTGCCCGTAACCACCGCAAATTGCCAGTGACCCCCTCCAGATTGCCCGTAACCACCCCAAATTACATGTACCCACCCCAGATTACCTATAAGCACTTCAGTTTATCAGTAACAATCCCAGATTGTCTGTAACCCTTCCAGGTTGCACATAACCCCCCCAGGTTCCCCGTAATCATGCCAGATTACATGTAACCCCCCCAGATTGCACGTAACCACTGCGCGTTGCCTCTGACCACGCCACGATGCCTCTGACCACGCCACGATGCCTCTGACCACGCCACAATGCCTCTGACCACCGCACGTCGCCTCTGACCACCGCACGTCGCCTCTGACCACCGCACGTCGCCTCTGACCACCGCACGTCGCCTCTGACCACCGCACCTTGCCTCTGACCACCGCACCTTGCCTCTGACCACCCCAAATTGCCAATGACCCCCTCCAGATTGCGGTGCCCATGTCAGATTACAGGTACCCACCCCAGATTGCCTATAAGAACTTCAGTTTATCCGTAACCACCCCACGTTGCCCGTAACCACCCCACGTTGCCCGTAACCACCCCAGATTGTCAGTAAGCACTGCAGGTTGCGCGTAACCACCCCACGTTGCCCGTATCCACCTCAGATTGTCTGTAAGCACTGCAGGTTGCCCGTAACCAGCCAACGTTGCCTGTAACCACCCCAGATTGTCTGTAAGCATTGCAGGTTGCCCGTAACCACCCCACGTTGCCCGTATCCACCCCAGATTGTCTGTAAGCACTGCAGGTTGCCCGTAACCACCCCACGTTTCCCGTAACCATCCCAGATTGTCTGTAAGCACAGCAGGTTGCCCGTAACCAGCCCACGTTGCCCGTTACCAGCCCACGTTGCCTGTAACCAGCCCACGTTGCCTGTAACCAGCCCACGTTGCCTGTAACCAGCCCACGTTGCCTGTAACCACCCCACGTTGCCTGTAACCACCCCACGTTGCCGTAACCACAGCAGGTTGCCCGTGACCACCACACGTTGCCCATAACCACCACACATTGCCCGTAACCACCCCGCGTTGCCTGTAACCACCCCACGTTGCCTGTAACCACAGCAGGTTGCCCGTGACCACCCCATGTTGTCCGTAACCACCCCAGATTACCTGTAACCACCTAAGGTTGCCCATAACCACCCCTGGTTGCCCGTAACCACCCCACATTACCTGTAATCTAATTTTTTTTATCTTATTTTAGTAACTGCGCTATTCTAATAACCATTACTAGCTGCGGTTTTGCTCCTGTAAATCGGCGCTCCTTCCCTTCTGAGCCCTGCTGTGTGCCCATACAGTGGTTTATGCCCACATATGGGGTACCGTTGTACTCAGGAGAACCTGCGTTACAGATTTTGGGGTACGTTTTCTCTCCTGTTCCTCGTCAAATTGAGAAATTTCAAACTAAACCAACATATTATTGGAAAAATTCGAGTTTTTCATTTTTACTGGCCAATTTTGAATACTTTCCTCTAATACCTGTGGGGTAAAAATGCTCACCACACCCCAAGATGAATTCTTTGAGGGGTGCATTTTCCAAAATGGGGTGACTTTTGGGGGGAATCTATTCTGCTGACACTACAGGGGCTCTGCAAACGCACCTGGCGCTCAGAAACTTCTTCAGAAAAATCTGCACTGAAAATGCTAATTGGCGCTCCTTCCCTTCTGAGCCCGGCTGTGTGCCCATGCAGTGGTTTATGCCCACATATGGGGTACCGTTCTACTCAGGAGAACCTGCTTTACATATATTGGGGTGACATTTCTCTCCTGTTCCTCGTGAAATTGAGAAATTTCAAACTAAAGGAACATATTATTGGAAAAATTCGAGTTTTTCATTTTTACTGTCTACTTTTGAATACTTTCCTCAAATACCTGTGGGGTCAAAATGCTCACCACACCCCAAAATAAATTCTATGAGGGGTGCACTTTCCAAAATGGAGTGACTTATGGCGAGATTTTACTCCGCTAGCACTACAGGGGCGCTGCAAACGCACCTGGCGCTCAGAAACTTCTTCAGCAAAATCTGCATTGAAAAAGCTAATTGGCGCTCCTTCCCTTTTGAGCCCTCCTGTGTGCCCATGCAGTGGTTTACGCCCACATATGGGGTACCATTGTACTCAGGAGAACCTGCGTTACAAATTTTGTGGTACTTTTTTCCTCTTGTTCCTCGTGAAATTGAGAAATTTCAAACTAAAAGAACATAATATTGGAAAAATTTGAGTTTTTCATTTTTACTGTCTACTTTTGAATACTTTCCTCTAATACCTGTGGGGTCAAAATGGTCACCACACACCAAGATGAATACTTTGAGGGGTGCACTTTCCAAAATGGAGTGACTTTTGGGGGGGTTCTCTTCTACGGACACTACAGGGGCTCTGCAAACGCACCTGGCGCTCGGAAACTTCTGCAGCAAAATCTGCATTGAAAAAGCTAATTGGCGCTCCTTCCCTTCTGAGCCCTCCTGTGTGCCCATGCAGTGGTTTATGCCCACATATGGGGTACCATTGTACTCAGGAGAACCTGCGTTACAAATTTTGGGGTATTTTTTTCCTCTTGTTCCTCGTGAAATTGAGAAATTTCAAACTAAACGAACATATTATTGGAAGAATTCAAGTTTTTCATTTTTACTGTCTTCTTTTGAATACTTTCCTGTAATACCTGTGGGGTCAAAATGGTCACCACACACCAAGATGAATTCTTTGAGGGGTGTACTTTCCAAAATGGGGTGACTTATGGGGGGTTTTCTCTCTGCTGACACTACAGGGGCACTACAAACGCACCTGGTGCTCAGAAACTTCTTCAGCAAAATCTGCATTGGAAAAGCTAATTGGCGCTCCCTTCCTTCTGAGCCCTGCTGTGTGCCCATACAGTGGTTTACGCCCACATATGGGGTACTGTTGTACTCAAGAGAACCTGCATTACAAATTTTGGGGTGCTTTTTGTCTCATATTCCTTTTGAAAATGAGAAACTTTAATCTAAACGTATATATTATTGGAAAATTAAAATTTTCAATTTTTTTACTGCCTAATTGTGAATACTTTCCTCCAGCCCCTGTAGGGTTAAAATGCTCATTATACCCCTAGATTAATTCTTTAAGGTGTGTAGTTTCCAAAATGGGGTCACTTATGGGGGTTTTCAGGATACCAGACTTCTAAATCCATTTAAAAAAAGAACTGGTCCCTAAAAAAATCAGTTTCACGAAAATGTGATAATTTGCTGATAAATTTCTAAGCCCCATAACACCCTAAAAAAGTAAAATATGTTTACCAAATTATGCCAGAATAAAGAAGACATATTGGTAATGTGACTTAGTAACTAATTTATGTGCTACGACTTTCTTTTTTTAGAAGCAGAGAATTTCAAAGTTCATAAAATGCAAATTTTTTAAATTTTTCATGATATTTTGATGTTTTTCACAAAAAACACACAAAGTAGTGACCAAATTTTGCCACTAACATAAAGTGCCATATGTCACGAAAAAACAATCTCAGAATCGCTAGCATACGTTAAAGCATCACTGAGCTATGAGAGCATAAAGTGAGACAGGTCAGATTTTGAAAAATTAGCCTGGTCATTAAGGCCCAAACTAGCTGCAGCACAAAGGGGTTAAAAGGCCATGTTTGTTTATTTATTTATTTTTATTTATAACCTGGGAAAAGGGGGGTGATTCAGACTTTTATTAGGGGAGGGGGCTTTTTACTTATAACATCACTTTATTTATTTTTTTTTACACATATACTAGAAGCCCCTCTGGGGGACTTCTAGTATATACTCACTGATCACTCATTGAGATCTTTGCTGTATACTTATACAGCAAAGATCAATGAGATCGGCACTCATTTGCTTTCGGCTACTGCAGCCGAAAACAAACGAGTGCCGAGCCGGGGTTGGCGCCATCTTGGAGCAGACCCCGGCTGGCACAACACACGGAGATCGCTCCTCCGGGACAGCGTCCCGGAGGAGCGATCTCCCCCACTAGACACCAGGGAACGGATGCCTCTGGTAATCGGAGGCAGCTGTCAACTTTGACATCTGCCTCCGATTACCTTATTAGCGGGCACGGTACATGCTGCACCCGGGATCGCGGCGGTTCAGAGCGAGGTCACCGCGCGGCCCCGTTCTGAACGCCCTTAACGACAACAGGGCGTAAATATACGCCCTTTGTCGTTAAGGAGTTAATATGGCAGATAGAGGCCCTGATGTAGGCCTCTATGTCTACCATGTTAGCTTTGCTAATACAACTAGTCTCAGGCAGGCTGTACTAGAAGAGTGCTGATCTTATATGCCCTGCCCTTATATGGCTCTGTAGATGGAAAATTAAGAGTTATGGCTTTAAAAAAATCTACAAGCAAGGAATGAAAATGCACAAATAGGTTAAAATGATACCACTCTTTGTGAAGTATTATAACGTCACCAATAATTACATACACCCCTACGCAGGGAAAGGCACGTAACGCATTGGATAAGTCTTATCTAATTAGTTATTTGCAGAAAACTATAGCTACTAGCTGAATGCTATCCACTTTATCTGATGCTTTCTAACATTGATAGTTGTAACATGATATGGTAACTGTCTTTTCTACATAAAAATAGGTTACAAAATGCATTATACACTGAAAGCTTTAGTTTCTTTAATAACAATAATAATATTGTATTTATATATATATATATTTTTTTTTTAATCTAAAATCCACTTTTTAGGACCTATTGGCCTGGTTTCTCTAATTGTCGCAAAGATGATGGGAGCATCTCAAGTAGTAATAAGTGGTAAGAAAATTCATTTTTTAAATATCTATGTTCATGTAGTTTCTACACTTGAAAATACTTGTGAACAGATTCACAAAATGGTGAACAGGTATATTAAAGGGGTTTTCCAACTCTTACTCTGGTTAACTGGTCAATTTACTGTTGCCACAGCCTGTAGACTTAGGCAATGTTCACACACCGTTCCTTTTTTGGGCATTTGACAGCTGTCTTTTAGGACAGCCGTCCTTTTAAGGCTAAATAACGGCCTTTATTTCATAATTGCGGGCATTATTTGTGCAATCATGGCTGTTGACATGAAATAACTACGTCATTTGGCCTCAAAATAACGGCCATCCTGAAAGATGGAAGTCAAGTGGGCAGAAAAGAACAAAGTGTGGAGCTTAATTCTTCGATCTCTTTGATGTTGTTGCTCAGGTCTTCCTGTTCTCTGAGCCAGTTTACCACTGCAGCCATTAACCAACTAAGCGGGCATTTCTTTTCTGTTGGGACGGAGTATAGGAAGCCCCATGCGTCTATGTGGCACTGCCAGAGGGACAGCATTCTAAGTCTTTTTTTTATGTTATACTGATACCTTGGTTGCTTTTACTTGTAAATTGTATTCCCCAAAATAACCCTTTAAATTCAGTTTTCTAATTTTATAAAGTTATAATTGATATATTCTCTTCTGCAGAAGCAATATTAATTTTACTATTAGTGACTGCAGACTGTTCCTTTCTATGCACTCATTTTACTTGATACAATGATTTAAAAACAAAATTATACATGCAAAATACATGGATTGCAGAACCCCATTTCTCTAGCAGCATATTTCTTCCCCATTACCCCAACTATCTCCTGTGAACACAGCATAAGGAGCGCATGTGTAAAGTCATATAACTTAAAGAGGATGTACCAGTCACGAGGAAGTGGGTGCCGCTGTCCGTTTTTTGAACCGCGGCCCAGTTCCCGTGGACGGCACCATTCTATCCTTGGGTACCGGGCCGGGGCTGAAGCACTGGAGACAGGCCGGCCCACCTTGATTCTAATGGAGCCAGGTCATAGAGGGAAGGGAATTCCCTCGCCCCCAGCCGACCCCCCCTCCAGTGCTTCAGCCCCGGCTCGGTACCTGTGGATAGAATGGCGCCGTAAACGGGAACTGGGCTGTGGTTCAAATAGCGGACCTGCAGCACTGGCTTCCCCGTGACAGCGCCAGTCTATCCGTGGGTCATATTAAAGAGGATGTACCTGATGGTACATCCTTTTTAAGGTTATTGGATGTTAGCTAAACATGCAGAAGTAACTGTAGTTGTTAAAATCTTTGTGTCTTGCCATGATCACACTACACACAGTGTTCTTGAAGCTGCTTCTTTGGAAAATTGTGGTTCCCACACTCAGTGGGGATTACCCTATTAATATGTTCCATTCTTCTGTCTTGTCAGTGCTAATGTCTATAAACTTTTCCTCCAGATTTATCACCATCAAGACTAGAAAAAGCAAAGGAAGTAGGAGCAGACTTTATTTTGCAAGTTGCCAAAGAGACCCCTCAGCAGACTGCTAAAAAGGTTGAAGACTTACTGGGATGCATGCCTGAGATCACCATTGAGTGCACAGGGGCTGAAGTTTGTATTCAGGCAGGAATCTATGTGAGTAGTTGCAAGTTCCCTCTAAGCAGAATAATAAGCAACATTTTTGCCATACGGCATAAATAACCAATAAAATGTGCTCAGCGTAGTTAAGATGTAACATGTAGTTTGGCGTTTCTTTTGCCTTTGGTTGTTGGCGGTACTAATCTTTGAAGGTACTTGCATAATTCCCCTATAACTTTAGTAGGGTGTCATCATGTCATGCATTACTAATGTAATTATACATTCTCCAAATTGTAATATGTTTGAACCTGTTGTTTCTTGGCAACAGATACAACACACCAGCGTGTTATGGCAACATTTCTTTGTTATTAGAATATTTATTTTCTTTTTAAGGAAAGGTGGAGATGGCCCTTAACTTGTGGGCAGTGTACGTGTTCAGTATTATTCATAAGTGTAATAAATGACTTTTTGTCTAATCTCAGCTGATAAAAAGGTCGTTATAAAGTCAACACAATGTCCAGAGAAATACTGTAACTTAAATATCAAATACATCATAAAAATTGAGTGAGATTTTATCACCATTGCACGTTTACATATTAATCTCCTTGAGGCAGGGCTGGGCAATATACCATAAAATAAACAATACCGAGTTTGGGCTCAATTAACTGACCTGATCTTCTGCAGGTCAGTATTTTCAGTATTAATCTCCCCCTGTCTTGCTGCACCATACGGAAAGGTAATGACAGCGCCGTGTCACATGACCACTGGGGAGCACGTGACACCTGCATCCTCTCATGCCCCGCAGGCAGCTTCATTCTGGATATGACCCTCTGGGAGGGCAAGTGGCCAGGAACCGGTAAGTTGTGGCTGTTTCCTGCATGTTTTTCCCATGGGATGGTCTGCAGACGTGGCTGCAGTGATGGCACAGAGTGGTGACAGCTCGGTGCTCTGCCGCCTACAGGAGCGTAGTGTGTGACGCACTGGTCTTACCTGACTTCCCTGACTCGGCTGTGACCAAAGCAGGCAGCACTGCAGTGCCTTGAACCTCCTGCTGCAGCAGCTGCATCCCCCTCTGAGCTTTGGTCCTCAGATGGGGCTACCAGATTGATGGGATCCCTCCAGGAGGTGACAATCCATGAGAGGCACAAGGTAAACGACTGCCCTTTGGTCTCCTGATCCCCTAACATAGTGCCTCCACCATCTGGTGCACAACTACACCTCCCAACAATGCTCTAAGATCACCTGATTCCCTAACACAGTGCCCCAACCGCCTGCTGCACAACTGCAGCTCCCAGCAATGCCCTGGGGTCACCTGATCCCCTAACACAGTGCCCCCAACCTGCAGGGAGCTGTAGCATTTAGCCTACTGTCATCATTAGGAGGTCCAAGCGGGGGGAGGGGGGTTAATTAGGGTCTCTAATGATTACAGTAAGCTAAATGGCTGCTTTTTAACCTTTTATCGCTAGTTTGGCACAGTCAAATGAGTGTGGCTTGCAAAAAAAGGGTGTGTCTTAATTACCGTTCAATTATTATTATCAAGGTTACACGTTCAATCAACCGGGATATTGATTTAGGCCATTATTGCCCAGCCCTACCTTGAGGATGCAAATATTTTATGACTTCTAAAAGGAACAACCTTTTTTTTTAATCACTGAATGCTAAACAAAGTTACACAACTAAATATAGAATTGCAAACCTGAAATTTTCGTTAGTGGAGATAAGTAATGTGCATAAGAATGAACTATTCTCAACACAGTTTCCTATACGTTTGTTGAATACATGGGTACCGTATTTCTATGCCTGACACATCTCTTTACTTATTAGAGATGAGCGAACCGGGTTCGGGTTCGAGTCCATCCGAACCCGAACGTTCGACATTTAATTAGCGGGGGCTGCCGAACTTGGATAAAGCTCTAAGGTTGTCTGGAAAACATGGATACAGCCAATGACTATATCCATGTTTTCCACATACCCTTAGGGCTTTATCCAAGTTCAGCAGCCACCGCTAATCAAATGCCGAACGTTCGGGCTCGGATGGACTCGAGCATGCTCGAGGTTCGCTCATCTCTACTTATTAGCCCTTATATGTCTACTAAAGCAGTGATCCATTGCTGTTTTATGTGTTCCTTGGGTAATAGTAGGGGGGTGGCTACATTTTTAAATGGCTGATGTAAACAATTCCCCGACTGGCTTTACCTGTAACAGTGTAGCTTCTTTGTAAGGCTGGGAGGGTTACTCTGTGGTCAAGTTGCACATGAATTCGCTGATAAATCCTCCTGGGGTTACCACATTGCTTGTTTATATAAGTTGCTTGTTTACATCAGCAGTCTTGGAAGGAAGGTGGGAGGGAGAGACAGAGAAAAACTCACACAGTTTTTTGTGTCTTCAGCAGAAAGCAGCAGCTCAGAGCTGGGAGGAGTCTAAATAGATAAAAACAAATATGAAATGAATTGTTAGTCTCACCATGGGCAGCAACATTTGAAAAGTTATGTTTGAGTGGAATATCCATTTTAGCTATTGACACAGAACAAGCATACTTGTACTGGTGACATCAACCGTTTATGTCCTGAGCCTGCTCCATCCAAAAAAGCAATAAATACTTCTCTAACAGTGACAAACCAAGACTGCAGTGCAGTAATAAATATTTCTCTACCAGCAACAAACCAGTACCACAGTGCAGCAATAAATATTTTTTTGTCCAGTGAGAAACCAACCACAGACTACATAAATAAAGGGCTACTCCGGGCCAGGGTCAGTTTCTGTGTATGGCTGGAGAGGGGGTGTATATAGACGGCGCTGGTCACTTACCTGCCTGGTTCCAGCACCGGGTCCCGGATCTCACCGCCCCGTTCTCTCCGGCTGCTGCTTCCTGGTCTAAGCTGCAGCTTGAGACGTGACATCTCAAGGCAGCTCAGCCATTCAGCAGCTGAGCTGCTACAACCGCTGAATGGCTGAGCTGCCTTGAGACGTCACATCTCCACAGCTCAGACCTGGAAGCGGGACGGGAGAACGGGGCGGCGTGATCCTGGACCCGGTGCTGGAACCGGGGAGGTAAGTGACCGGCGCCGTCTATATACACCCCCTCCGCAGCCATACACGGAAGCTACCCCTAGCCCAGAGTACCCCTTAAGTACTTATTCACCAATGAGAAACCAAAACCACAATGCAGAAATGCACATGTGTAGGTGGACAGAGATTTTTCCCTGTCCAGAAGAGGTGGAGGTGGAGGAGGAGCAGGAGCTCATCTCTACCCAGGAGATGCTGAGGTGGAAGAGAGAGTTCCTGTCATAATTTCCTCTGTTCTTCCAAAGCTGCTTCTCTGTAAATTCCATACTCGTAGCACCCCCTAGGTAAAGGACGTGTAAGGTCATATGACCATGACATCTTAGCACTTCCTTCACCAGTTCCAACATTGGTTACTGTACTGATAATGCAGGGTTGGCATTACTGTGCAGTCTGCTTTTTGGAGGCCCTGCTGTATACCGATTTTCTAACACAGGCAAGGATCTCTGTCCCCCATAGTATGAGAAGTGCTGCTGTAAGTAACAGGGGATGAGTTATGATACTTATGCAGAAAACAGTTTTGGGCCCTGTTCAGATCTGCATTTCCATTGCTCTACCCTGTCGTAACAAAAGTAACAGCATAACCAAATTCTTTACATACCAGACGTGAATGATGCCCGACAGACCCCATTGACTTTAACGGTACATCTCTTAAGGTTTGCTTAATTTTTAAATTAATCTGCAACTAAGGCATTTAAATCTGACACTGATGTGAACACAGCCTTAAAGGGTAACTGTTACTGTTAACTTAAGTGCTATAAGGGTAACTGTTACTGTTAACTTAAGTGCTATATAATGCCCAGATCTGAAATGTCAAAAATGCATTGCACAGCTTTAGTTGGGGAAACAAATCAATCAACAAATCAATGAGATTTAGTCACTTCAGGTGTATTTTTACATAGTACTGGACATAAACTAGGATTTTTTTTTTTGCTACGATCATTGTTCTGTATTGAAAGAAGTCATTTTTACATTACTGACTATTCCCATATGATACTATTAAGATCTTTTTCTTTTTGTTTCCACCATGACATTTCTATTGGTCTTAAAACAAACACTGGAAGAGATTAAACTAAAAAGCTTTAGAATCCTGTAATTTTGTGAAATGTCAGATGTTAACATTGTTGAGGGTCTGTGACTCTAATTCTAATTTTCCAAGTGATAAGGTTGTGAACTTATTTAGATTGTCTTATTCCTTTCAGAGGTGTTTAGGGGGGCAGGAGTGGTGTTGATGTCACTGTCTATTTTATTTGCATTTGTTTGATATGCTTATCCACAGGCAACTCGCTCTGGAGGGACTTTAATACTTGTTGGTATGGGTCCAGAAATGGTCAATGTACCTATGGTGAATGCTGCTGTGCGAGAGGTTGACATCAGGGGTATTTTCAGATACTGTAATACGTAAGTTCTAAATATTGAAAACTAACTGTAGGGTTTGTTTCTCCTATGGAACTTTACATTTTTTTTTAATTTTTTTTTGCAGGTGGCCAATGGCTATTTCTATGTTGGCATCTAAAAGAGTGAATGTGGCTCCTTTGGTTACACATCGTTTTCCTTTAGAAAAGGCACAAGAAGCATTTGAAACTACAAAGAGAGGAGAAGGAGTGAAGGTTATGTTGAAATGTGACCAGAATGATCAAAACCCATAACATAAGTGTTAATAAAATGTTGAATGTGCTTGGATGGGCGCATCACACAAAATTAGTATGATAAGAAAAATGAAATGATTCCTGGCAATCTTGTTTCTTTATTTTACTAAACTCTTAAAAACCAATGTATAACTTTCTATTGCAAAATAAAAAATGGATTTCTAGTAGGGATGGTCTGAACCCTCCGAGGTTCGGGTTCGTATGAACCTGAACGCTCTGCATCAGATTCCCGCTGTCTGCCCGCTCCGTGGAGCAGGCGGATACAGCGGGAGGACCGCCTGGAAAACTGGGATACAGGGAATCATTACCGAGAGTTCGGGTTCGTACGAACCCGAACCGAACTCGGTTTGGACCATCCCTAATTTCTAGAATACAAGTGTAGTAATGAAATCACAGAACCTGGAGTAATTCGTAGTTTCTGTCACAAAATATATTTAGCAACACCTGGACTGCTGTGTCCCCATTCTTATTTTATCAGAATTTTTTTTTAACCCCTTAACGACATCGGGCGTAAGTATACGCCCCCGCAGGGTGGGCTTTAACGCAAACTGGCGTATACTTACACACAGCGGTTGGGGAAGATGGCCTGCTATAATGTATAGCAGGCCATCTCTGCTCGTCGGCACAGGGGGTGATTAACCCCTCCAGTGCCGACGATCGCTGCTATATGCTAATCTATACAGATCAGCATATAGCAGCTGAAAACAGCTTTCCGGGTCATCGGTGTGTCCCCACCAAAGATGGCGCCGATGCCACCCCTATGATCGCCGTGATAGGCCGGCCAGTACCGGCCGGCCCATCATGGCGATCAAACTGTATAAAAACAGTTTTGTCGCGTTCTGCACCCTTCAGCTAGGTAGCTGAGGGGTGCAGAACAGGTGTGTGTGGTGCAGGTGTACCATACTCACCTGATCTGGGCGTCCGGAGCGACGATCTGCGGTCCGCGCCGTCCTCGCGTCTTCTTCGCTTCACTTCCGGGTTCGGTCGTCCAGCGTCGGAAATCTTCGTAATCGCGCGGGTCCTCGGGTTCGGCAGGTCTCGGCAATCTCCGGCAGCGTCGCTCTACTGCCCCCTAGCGGCTGATCACGTAAGTGCGCCGCTGATCAGCAACTCCTCCTTTTTGGCGTAGCGGCGTTTTTCCCCCCTATATCCTACCGCCACTGGCTGCTGATAAGTGCCGCACATAAGTGCGGCATTTATCAGCAGCTCCTTTCTTGGAGAAGGGATATTTTTTCTTACTGTCAAAAAAACACGTAACTACACTACACTACATGAAATAAAGTTTTACACTACACCACTACACATTTACATACCCCATATACCAATCCCCGTATAAAGATGGCCCCCAAGGTGTTTTCGGTGTCGGACGCATACGTTATTGCCTCCGACACCGAAACAGCCAGTGAGGATGAATGGGGGGGATCCTTCTTTCCTCCATTCATCCTCATCATCCAGAGACGTGTCTGGGGGTAGCGTAGCGTACGCTGCCCCCCAGACACGTCTTTTCCGCCAGTACCATCCCAATAAGAGATGACGGTATGGAGTGAAATTCTACAAACTCTGTGAGAGTACCTCAGGGTACACTTACAGATCCAGGGTACGTGCACACTGCGGAATGGCGAAGGATAACCCTTTGTGCATTCCGCAGCTGGCACCCGCCGGCAGACTGATGGAGGCGTGTATCTCCCCCCGTGTCATAGACTCCATCCTATGCACGGGCGGATTCCGTCGTCCGTCCAAAGAATGAACACATTGGACAGAGGGCAGAATCCGCCCGTGCATATAATGGAGTGTGACACGAGCGGAGACGCGCGCCTCCATCAGTCCGCCGGCGGGTTCCAGCTGCGGAATGCACAAAGGGTTATCCTTCGCCATTCCGCAGTGTGCACGTACCCTTAGAGTGTATGAAGGAAGGGACACCCGAATCCAGCCCCCCGATGCCCCCCCCCCATCCTCCGAGTTAGTGGGGAGATCGTTCGGGAACTGATCTTCCCACTGCTAGATAAAGGTTACCACCTGTACGGGGATAATATTTATACCAGCACCCCCTCTTCCGGTCCCTCGCTGCCCGAGCTACTATAGCTTGCGGCACGATCCGAACATATCAGAAGCAGTAATAGAGCCCTAATATTTAGCAGCCATGGAGCGGACCCAGCGCTTCTGGATATGAAGGACCCCGTATCGCACCAGGGCAACATTTTCCAGGTGACGTCCCCCACACTGGAGAAAGGGAGACCCCAGAAGAAGTGCAGAGTGTGGCGTAACAGGGGGATCAGGAAGGACGCCATTTTCCAGTGTGACGCCTGTCCCGATCACCCCGGCCTCTACATACTGGATCGCTTCAAGGCGCAGCACACGTCATTGGGGTTCTACATTATCTAAATTCTGTCCCTTATTCCTATTTCAGGGGTCACGTTGATCCAGGGATTATTCTGATCGCCATTATGGAGTCGGGAAGGAATTTTTCCCCTGTGATGAGGCTACTGTCGTCTGCCTCACAAGGGTTTTTTGCCTTCCTCTGGATCAACACAGGTTGAATTTGATGGACACCTGTCATTTTTAACCTTATTAACTAATAATTGGCCTAATACCCCCAAATAAATTAGAATGGTCCCTTTTCCCCAGCTAAATAGGTATGGCCGCCATTCCCATTAGAGGATGCCATGATGCAATTACAAAGCCTCTGTGCGGCCAGGACAGTAGAAACCCCCCACAAGTGACCCCATTCTGGAAACTACACCCCATAAGGAATCTAACGAGGGGGGCAGTGGGGATATGGCCCCCTGGTGACGGCCACATTTGGGCCGTGAAAATGAAAAAATTGTATTTTTTATTTTCATGGCACATGTTCCACTTATGTGCCCGTCACCAGTGGGGTCCATATGCTCACTGTACCCCTTGTTGGATTTCATATGGGGTGTAGTTTCCAGAATGGGGTCACTTGTGGGGGGTTTCTACTGTCCTGGCAGTACAGGAGCTTTGTAATTGCGACATGGCCTCCATCCTCCATTCCAGCCTCTAAATGGCGCTCTGTCCCTTTGGTGGCTTGCCCTCTGCCCATATGGCACATTATATCCACATGTGGGGTATTTTCGTACTCAGGGGAAATTACCCTACACGTTTTGTGTAGCTAGACCAACATTTAGTGTAAAAAAATTTTTAATTTTTTTACACTAAATCATTGATCTTGTCTTGATTTTTTCATTTTCACAAGGGGTTAAAAGATAAAAAAAAACACTAACTGTGTAGAGCAATTTTCCCTGAGTATGGAAATACCCGACATGTGGACATAAAGTGCCATGCGGGTGCAGGGTAAGCCTCCAAAGGGAAGGAGCGCCTTTTGGCTTTTTGAGGCTGGATTTGGCTGGAATGGATTTCAAGGGGCCATGTTGCATTTAAAAGGCCCCTGTGTTTCCAAGACAGTTGAACCCCCCCACAAGTGACCCCATTATGGAAACTACACCCCTCAGGGAATGTAACAAGGGGTGTAGTGAGCATATGGACCCCACTGGTGACGGGCACAAATGTGGAACAATATGGCGTGAAAATGAAATATTACATTTTTTACACTATAATGTTGGTTTAGCCTTAAATTTATCATTTTTCACAAGGGTTAAAAGAGAAAAAAAACACACAAAATGTGTAGAGCAATTCCCCCTGAGTCCGTAAATACCCCACATGTGGACATAAAGCGCCATGTGGGCGCAGGGCAAGCCTCCAAAGGGAAGGAGCGCCATTTGGATTTTGAAGGCTGGATTTGGCCAGAATGGATGATGAACACCATGTCGCATTTACAGAGCCCTCGTGCTGCCAAAACACTGGAAACCCCCCACAAGTGACCCCATTCTGGAAACTACACCCCTCAAGGAATCTAACAAGGGGTGCAGTGAGGATATGGACCCCTTGATGACGGCCACATTTGTGCCGTGAAAGTGAAAAAATGAAATTTTTCCCTTTCACGTCACATTGTTCCACATTTGTGCCCGTCACCAGTGGGGTCCATATGCTTACTGAACCCCTTGTTAGATTCCTTGAGGGGTGTAGTTTCCAGAATGGGGTCACTTGTGGGGGGTTTCTAGTGTTTTGGCAGCACGAGGGCTCTGTGAATGCGACGTAGCCCTTGAAATCCATTCCAGTAAAATCCAGCTTGCAATTGGCGCTCCTTCCCTTTGGAGGCTCGTCCTGCGCCCGCTTGGCACTTTATGTCCACATGTGGGGTATTTCCGTACTCGGGAGAAACTGTGCTACATGTTTGGTGTTTTTTTTTTTTTTTCTTTTATCCCCTTGTAAAAATTAATGCTAGAACAACATTTTAGTGTAAAAAATTAAATTTTTCCTTTTTTACACCACATTGTTCTGAAAATCTGCGAAGCACCTGTGGGGTCCAGATGCTCACCGCACCCCTTGCTACATTCCTTGAGGGGTGCAGTTTTCTAAATTTTGTCCCTTTAGGGTTGTTTTTTAGGTTTTGGCACCCCAGAGCCTCTGCCAACCTGAAGTGGTACAGTCAAAAATGACCAAATATAACGGAGGCGTTGAAATTCACTAGGCGCTCCCTTATATCTGAGGCTTGTGGTTGCGTCAAATAGCGAAATAGGGCCACATATGGGGTATTTCTATAAACTGCAGAAACGGGGCAATCAATATTGGGGTGCATTTCTCTGCTAATAGGTCTATCATTATGAAAGATATTGGATTACAATAAAATCTCTGCACAGAAAATAAAAATTTTCTAATTTCTTAAACACTTCGCTTTTATCTCTGTGACTCCCCTAAGGGGTTAAAAAACTTTCTAGATGTGCTTTTGCAGAGTTTAGGGGGTGCAGTTTCTGAAATGGGGTGTTTCGTGAGGCTTTCTAACATACAGGCCCCTCAAATACACTTTGAACCTGAACAGGTCCCTAAAAATATCTGATTTTGAAATTTTACAGAAAATTTGGAAAATTGCTGTTAATGTTTTAAGCTTCCTATTGTCTAAGAAAAATTAAATATAGTTTAATAAATGCCGCCAACATAAAGTAGACATGTTGCTAATGCTATTTAATATATAATTTATGTGGCATAACCATTTTCTGTATAAGCAGAAAGGTTTCAAAGTTTGAAAAATGCTTTTTTTCACAATTTTTCACGTTATTTTGTTTTTTTTCATAAAGATTCGTTATGAGTATCGACTCCATTTTACCAGAAATGTAAAGTACAATATGTCACGAGAAAACAATCTCAGAATCGTCCGGATAGGTAAAAGCATCCCGAAGTTATTAATGAATAAAGTGACACTGGTCATATTCATAAAATTTGTCTCTGTCCTTAAGGGGTTAATACATTGTACATTTTCAGATCATTCTAAAATATGCACTTTAGTGATGAATTTTGACCACAACAACATTCACATGGTGTGCTCTATGTGTCATTTCTTTCCACACTGCAAAGCTTTACCGCTAGATTTAGTGTCTTTTTATGTTATTGACCTTACCAGCCACTGGTAATAATACTGTAAGCGGTGCTGGGTAAAGTGACTGATGTTAGGACTTGAGGCCAGTTAAAGTATATCTCGGAGACTGCATATGTCATAATTTTGTACACTATGTTGTATGGACCATAGTAGGGGCTCCTGATACTCCTGTTTATGGATAACACAATAGAATATAATGTTAGCTCAATGATTCCCAATATTTGTACCATGGAATAGTCCTTACAAAGTGTGTGAAGCTTTGGCTGTCTAGGCATGTTGAAAATTGGAGTGTTGTAAGAGCTGGAGGGACGAATGTTCCCCATCCCTGTTCTTTATAAATACATGATGCATAGAAAAGATTAGTTACTTGTTACCTGAATACATAGGTTCTTTAGTCCATAGAATACAATGAGGCAGTCATTTCTCCATTTAGCTCTTATAGTTAGCTAAAGCAGATTTCCAACCTGGTTTGATTCATCCTATGCATGCTTATGGTCACTGAATGGGGAATAGATATGCTCGATTCAGGGCTCCGATCAATTAATAACAAATTACATAAAAGTTAAATTAGCATCTTCATACATCACTGGCTAAACATCCTTCATAATTACCTAGCAATGGAGATGGCATGACAGAAGATGGAATGCCTAGAGAATAAAGCTTAGGTGCAGCCCACCAGTCCTTAGAATAAAGTAGCTGAGGTGAACTGGCGTGCATCATCCATTGTATAAAAAAAAATTAAATTATAGAAAGGTACCGGTCCTCAAAGCATACCTTAATTCCGAATAGGTCTATTATTGCTTGATAAACAATAATAAAATGTATAAAAGTACACATAAACCATTGTACCCAAATGGTGTGATAAAATCAACATATAAACAGAATGGACATAGATATGAAAATAACCAATCCCCCATGTTTTGTAAAGAACATAAACAAGAATGGCTATGTCTGGTAAGGCTTGTCAGACTAGTGGATGGATAGAGGCCTTTGTTTTTGTAGGCACTAAAGACAATACGCTGCCGCTCATTATGTAGAAACATCTGGGAACAAGGCCATGCATCCCCAGAACAAGGCAGAGCTTGCTGCGTGAGCTGCTGAAGGGTGGACGCCCTGCTGATCAGCAAGAACATAGGACAAGGCATTAAAGAAGTAACTCTCTAATCTCTGGTATGTGAAGAAGTCACTATATGCCACATATGTTCAAAAATTTATCAGAACATTTCTTATGGTAGGTAGAAGAAACAATTTTTAAAGGCAAAATGAAAAAAAAAAATCATAGGCCTCCGGTTCAAAACATATACTTTTATCCAAGTGTCAATAAAAATACCCAAGAACAAAGTGGAAACATATATAGATATCTTTTGTATATGCGTATGTGTTTGTGGTGCTAGACACTCAAATGAGTACCACATGGTGGTTGAGTAAAACTGATAATCTTTTCCCTACATGTCGAACGGCATAAATTGGCTAATAAACATACTAATAAACATGTTGGCTGCTGGCATAGTGGTAATTGGCTGTTCGCATCAGCTGACCAGGGTGTATATAGACTCAAGTCACCTTATTCTCGGTTCACTTGCAGTCTGTTAGCTAACAGGTAGAACTGCTGGAGCAGGGATACAGCAAGTGGGAGGGCTTAGTGTTACTAGTTAGGTAGGTGATTAGCTCACAAAAACACCAAACACAAGGCAAATTGTCCACACAACATAAAAGTATTATAGGGAATGCTTAAAGTTGTATACAGACAGCTAGGCAGTAATCCACAATACCCAAAAGATCGTTTTAGAACTAGTGTTATCCCTGTGTGGAAAAAATAAAAAGCACACAGTATAGTACTGGTATTATACTATGTAAACAGTTGTACCGTGTAGTGGTGCTGCTGAGTGAGTACACACCTTTCTATAAATACTCTGTTTAATCTGCTTACAATACACAGGCAAGACTAGAGGAAAGATACGAGGACATAGGTGTAGCGTTGAGGGTGCAGTCAGAGATCATGGTCCTAGGCATGGTGAAAGAGAGCCTGCTGCTGCTATTGCGGGATCCTTGGCCACCGCTCCCAGTTAGCAGGGATGCACACTCCGCCACTATTACTTCCGCAGCAGCATGAATAGGTGTTAATGCAGATGGTGGATAACGCAGTTAGTCATTTTTTCACCACAAAGTTTTCCACAGTGATGACTGATTTCATACTGAGATTCTCCCAGGAACTCCTCTTAGGTCCCTTCCCTGATCGTGAAATAATAATTCAGGAGTCACCAGAGGAGATCACACGTATGGATGCCCCAAGCATTGACCTTCCAATATCTCAGAGCGTTTCAGAAGAGGAGGGATCCATCAAGTAACGAATGTACCTGGTACGAGAAGGTGGATGCTCTGGATCACAGAGGAGTGCTGACGTACATTCTCCAAGGAGCGGAGTCTAAGGTGCCCCCGGTTTTTACCACAGCCCTCTACAACGCAGGATGGGCTTCGCTGACGGAAACTCCCAGGTCACTACCCTCAGAGAAGGTCCAGCGGTGACCACCGTCTGATGGAGTACAAGAGCCTGGAACTAGATGCTCTTCTTTTGCAGTCACACCTCAAAATAAGATGAGCAGCCGCTGTTTAGACTGGAGCTGAGCTGGGAATCCGAAATAGAACAAGATCCAAACGGCTAGAAGGACGCTAGAAAGCGAGGAAGTGGTAGATAGCCAGGGAGCACAGACGTGATTTGCTAACTAAAACACACCAACAACTTAGCACAAAGGTGTGAAGGTGGTGGCTATATATACCCTCTGGTGAACAGGCTAGAATTCTTCAGAACCTGTAGGCAGAGCTATAACAGGATCACACTAGGCTCTCTCCCACAATTATAAGGAGGGTCACAACAGGCTTTTGCCCACAAAGCTGCAGAAGTTACGCTTTTGATAAAGGACTGAAAGTGTCCTCATTCAAGCCCCCCTGCCTCCTAAGACTACTGTATTGTTATTTATCGCCACATCTTTGCATCACTATCCTGTAGCGGTTTTACAAGGGTCATAATATTTCAATTTCAAATTAAAAATGTAACTCAATTTTCATTTAAATTCACCACCAGGATTTCAGCCAAAATTTTGTAGGAGGTCATCACCAGGCTCTGCCCCCAAATTATAATGTGGGTCACCACCAGGCTGTTTACAGCGTGTGCATGAGGCCCTCCTTTATGTTTATTGAAGAGTGTATTGGCGTACCTCTTTCCTTTAGATTTTTGTCAGCCCTTGCACTTGGTGCATAGGCTTGATGAGTCTATGAGTACAACCTTTAAAATTTAAACAGCATTGGTCTGACCATGTCACACACAGGCAATGACAGTTACTGGTGGGTGTAGTTTGAGTTCCCCTCGACTACGGTATCTATGCTTGTTAAAAATTACAGGAACTAAGGTGAGAGTTGGGCTAGCTTTTAACCTCTTAAGGACATAGGACGTACCGGTACGTCCTATGTCCTCATTAGCACTTCAAAGCGGGGCCGCGCGGCGGCCCCGCTTTGAAGTGCCGCGATCCCGGGTGCCGCGTGTAGCCCGGGACCGCTGCTATTAGCGGGCACGGTCCGATCGCCGTGCCCGCTAATTAGCTAATCGGAGGCAGCTGTCAAAGTTGACAGCTGCCTCCGATTACCGGAGGCAACGTTTCCCTGGTGTCTAGTGGGGGAGATCGCTCCTCCGGGACCTTGTCCCGGAGGAGCGATCTCCGTTACTGATGCCGGCCGGGGACGCGTCCAAGATGGCGCCGTCCTCGGCTCGGCACTCGTTTGTTTCCGGCTGCAGCAGCCGAAAGCAAACGAGTGCCGATCTCATGGATCTCTGCAGCATATCTATGCTGCAGAGATCTCTATGAGAGATCAAAGTGTATATACTAGAAGTCCCCCAGGGGGGCTTCTAGTATATGTGTAAAAAAAAAAAAAAAACGTGTTGTTAATAGTAAAAAGCCCCCTCCCCTAATAAAAGTCTGAATCACCCCCCTTTTCCCAGGTTTTAAATAAAAGTAAACAAATAAATAAATAAATAAACATGTTTGGTATCGCCGCGTGCGTAATCGCCCGAACTATTAATTAATCACATTCCTGATCTCGTATGGTAAACGGCGTCAGCGCAAAAAAATCCCAAAGTGCAAAATTGCGCATTTTTGGTCGCATCAAATCCAGAAAAAATGTAATAAAAAGCGATCAAAAAGTCGTATATGCGCAATCAAGGTACCGATAGAAAGATCACATCATGGCGCAAAAAATGACACCTCGCACAGCCCCATAGACCAAAGGATAAAAGCGCTATAAGCCTGGGAATGGAGCGATTTTAAGGAATGTATATTGGTTAACAACGGTTTGAATTTTTTACAGGCCATCAGATACAATATAAGTTATACATGTTATATATCGTTTTAATCGTAACGACTTGAGGAACATGCATAACAAGTCAGTTTTACCCCAGGGCGAATGACACAGTTTTACCCCAGGGCGTAAAAACACATTTCCCCCAAATAAAAGAAATGCGTTTTTTTTTTCAATTTCACCACACTTTGAATTTTTTTCTGGTTTCGCAGTGTACTTTATGCAAAAATTCAGCCTGTAATTGCAAAGTACAATTAGTGACGCAAGAAATAAGGGGTCATGTGGGTTTCTAGGTGGAAAAATGCAAGTGCTATGACCTTTTAAACACAAGGAGGAAAAACCGAAAACGTAAAAACGAAAATGGGCCATGTCCTTAAAGGGTTAAGGGATGTGCAAGGAGTTTTTGTTTTTCTTTTTGGTTTCTCTACAAGTAAATGTACAGGAAAAAGTGTTTACTATTTTTTTTCACCATTTTAATTTGGACTTTCTATTGGGTTGAGTGTGGATTATTGTCAGTATGTAAAAGTGGTGTCAAATAGCAGCCTTGGAGTCTTTAATGCATCTAAGCATGCTCACCCTGCTGTGCCAGTTCTACTTCTGTGGTGTTTCCATTTAGGTGTTTAGGTGCACCAGATACCAGAGTAGGAGGCCCCTTTAAAAAATTCTTGAGTCTCCTTTTAACATTAATGACATTTGTTACTGGAATTGAGCACTCGAACATTGAAAAATACTCAATTCGAGTAACTGACATTCAAGCATTTTAGTACTCTTCCAACTCTTATTCCCATCTCAACTTACATAAGTTAAACTTGTAGCCCTTGCCATGGCAAATATTTTTGCAAATACATTTATTTAGAAAATTGCCTTCTTTTGATATATCTGCTCTTTCCATCCCATCGTTGACAAGTTGTTGTTTAGGTTACTGACCACTAGAAAGAAGCAAATTTACAATAATAACGAAGCAAATCACTTCATGTCGGAAATCTGCTCATCAGTCTGCTGCTTTGTAACTCAATATCACTCCTGTGGTGCTCCTCCCAGGGTGCTGGGAAAAGCTGGATCCCGTCCTGGGAAACTGGGAGAAATTATCTAGGACTGGATCCAGCTTTTCTAAGCACCTGGGGAGGAGTAACAGTCAGTTAAAAGGGAGCAGATTTCCAAGATAGTAAAGTGACTCCCTTTTGTTATTACTGTAAATTCGCTTATCTGACCACCACTCTGTTGTAAAACAGTGATCTCTCTGGTGTATATTTAACTGTTAGTATCTCAACGTTTTTGTGAGTGTGGATTGTGGGTTGAACCAGGTGAGTTTAGTACTGGTGAGGCCTCACATACAGCACAATACCGTATAAGACTGCTGGAGTGCATATGCAATACAGTAGTAATACATTCAGTGCACCACCATCTCCCATCCTTTACAGTGCTGGCATGGGGGGGACTCTATACCGTAAAGAATGAGTGAGGAGTTGGTGACTGCTGTACTATAATTAATGGTTTTGTTGAATGTTTCTTGTTTTATATACAGTATAGTGCTGTTCTGTTCTGTACTGTAGTGATTACACTGTACTTTTCAATATAACATATGGGTACTGTAGGTACAGTAATTATTGGTGGCTGCTAGAACCAATTAAACACAGTTAAATTATTTCCTATGGGAAGACACTGCTCGGTTCTCACACTGCCTTCCTGAACCAATTAAGTTCAACACCCGAGGTACCACTATATATACATATATATATATATATATATATATATATATATATATATATATATAATTCTCATCTGCCCCATCTGCGCCACATTTGTCAGTGGGGAGGAGAAGGGGCAGACAGGGGGTGCGGGAGCACGCAGAGGGGGGCACACCCTCTGCGTGCGCCGCATTTATCATTTTTCCGGCGTAAAAATTACACTAAAACCTAGGCCAGCTCTGAACTGGCGTAGGTTTCAAAATTTTCGCAAGGAGAGGCTCAGTGCGATCAGGATTTATGTAGAGGCAATGCGCCTCTACCTAAAGCCCCTGAGCTCCGGAGCTGCGGGGACATTCGTAAGCCCGTCATAAAAAACGCCGGACTTCATAAATGTCCCCCTATGTATCGGATTTATCAAAGGGTTTAAAATATACACTGGTGTAAACTGCCCACAGCAACCAATCACAGCAACTCTCTCATCTTACCAGAGCTAGACACTGAGCTGTCATTGGTTGCTGTGGGCAGATTACACCAGTGTATATTTTCCACCCTTTGATCAATCTCCCCCTATATCTCTATTCACCTATATCATAGCTACAGTGGTTTGCAATAAATTAGAATATCAACAAAAAAAATTTTTTTTCAGTATTTCAATTCAAAAAAGTGACCTCATATATTCTATAGAGTTTTTACATACAGAGTGAACTTTTTCAAGCGTTTATTTTTGTTAAAGTTGATGATTATGGATGACAGCCAAGAAAAAAAACCAAAAGTCAGCATTTTAGAAAATTAGAATAATCAACCCAAAACACCTGCAGTGGCTTCCTAAGTGTTATAAAAAGGCCCCTTAGTCTGGTTCAGTATGCAACACAATCATGGGGAAGACTGCTGACTTGATAGATGTCCAGAAGGCAGTCATTCACACACTCCACAAGGAGGGAAAGCCACAAAAGTTCATTGCTAAAAAAGCTGGCTGTTCTCATAGTGCTGCATCAAAGCATATTAATGGAAAGTTGAGTGGAAGGAAAAAGTGTGGTAGAAAAAGGTGCACAAGCAACCGCAGTCATAACTGAATTGTAACGAAATTGCCATTCAAAAATTTGGGAGAGATTCACAAAGAGTGGACTACTGCTGGAGTCAGTGCTTCAAAAGCTACCACATACAGACGGTTGCAGGATATGGGCTACAAGTGTTGCATTCCATGTGTCAAGCCACTCCTGACCAATAAACAACACCAGAAGCGTCTTATTTAGGCCAAGGAAAAGAAGAACTGGACTGTTGATCAGTGGTCCAAGGTGCTGTTTTCAGATGAAAGTAAATTTTGCATTACATTTGGAAATCAAGGTCCCAAAGTCTGGAGGAAAAGTGGAGAGACACACAGTCTAAGCTGCTTGAGGGCTAGTGTGAAGTTTCCACAATCAGTGATGGTTTGGGGAGCCATGTCATCTGCTGGTGTAGGTTCACTGTGTTTCATCAACACCAAAGTCAACTCTGCCGTCTACCAGGAAATTTTAGAGCACTTCATGCTTCTCTGTGCTGAAAAGATTTTTGGAGATAGAATTTTCATCTTCCAGCAGGACTTGGCACCTGTCCACACCGCCAAAAGTACCAATACCACGTTTACTAACCACAGCATCACTTTACATGATTGGCCAGCAAACTCGCCAGACCTTAACCCCATAGAGAATTTATGGGGTATTGTCAAGAGGAAGATGAAAGACACCAGACCCAACAATGGTGACGAGCTGAAGGCCTGCGCTTCAATAACACCTCTGCAGTGCCATCAGCTGATCGCCTCCATGCCACGCCGCATTGATGCCGTCATCCATGCAAAAGGTGCCCTGACCAAGTATTGGGGGCATTTACTGTACAGACTTTTTTTATTTGGTCGACATTTCTGTGTTAAAAACATTTTCTCTCCTCACCTTCACGACGGCACCACAGGAGTTAACTCATGCCCTAGGGACAGGAAAAGCACAAACACGAGAGGTTAAAAGCCCCTCCCCTTCCTGCTAGCACCAGTGCTTTTCCTGTCCCTGTAGGGCAGGCACAAAGGGGTGGGGGATCCATGGTGAAGATGAGAAGATCCCCCTGTTTGAAGATTTATTTTACCCTTACCAGCAGGGATCGATCGGGGTTTAACCTCCTTCCTTCCCATGGAGGCGGCTGGCTGATCTTCGGATCTGGGGTGAGGGATGGCCCGCTGGTTCTCCTCGCGCCATCCCTGACGTGGCGGGGGCGCGCAGAGAGTTTCCGTTGCTGCAACCTCCGGACCTCTCCTTTGTATACGCGCGTCCCGGGACTGGTCGTGCTGTGGCAGGCGCTGTGGCCTAGTGGTCGGCGTTTGTGGCCTACTTCCGGCCGCAATGTACGGGCGTTCGGCGGAGGTCAAGCCTAAGGCCTAGTCTTTCAGCAGTGCCTTCAGTGGGGGGAGCTCGCTGACGCCATGTGCCGGAAGAGACAGAACTCCTGGTCTTCCGAGGACGCCGGGTGGCAAGTTTGGAAAATCTGCAGAGTTGTGTGTCATCAGTCTTCTGAGGTCTGATCCACTGCATCACCTATTAGGAATCCTGCTGCAGACAAGCCTCCTCTGCCGCTGCCGGTGGTAAGTGTGCCAACTAAAGTCTGCTAAACTTGGGGGAGAGTGCTAGGGGTCAGCTTGTATAGTTCTGACTGTCCCAGTTTTCTATCTCCCTCTCTTCTTCCCTATACCTTTCAGGGTGATATATAATTACTCTGTGTGGGCACCAGTGTGCTGTATTCACCTTGGTGCTTAGGACTGTGATATATATACTTATATATGTAGGTATGGATAAGGTTTTGCTCCTAGCTTTATTTTGCGAGAAGGAGCTACTCATCTTAGAAGATTTACCTGTTACTATGCGGGCCTCTCTCCTTTATTAACAAGAACATAAAACATCCTGTTTTTAATGTCATCATTATAGAGGATGTTTAAATGGATGGAAGATCTGGCCAATCAGATGTTGCATTTCACCTGTTAAACACTTGCATAACTTAATGTAACTGTCATCCTCTGCGCTGTTTTTCTCTCCTCATCTTCCTTCCTATCTGTTCGGTCAGATAATGAAGGATGATATGGCAGCTGCTACACCTATTGCTATACCTTCTTATGGCTTTAGCAGCTTTCAGCGTACCAGAGGTACCTGTTAAAATTTAGGAGTCACAGGGCCTGTCCTTTTGCTTCTAGGTTTGAGTCTTGTACATTTTCTGATTCAATTATTTGAATCCAGTAATTTATCTCTAGGCTTCTCTGCTCTATCAGATTGATACACAGAGTCTAGGGAATATATTTTGCCATTTGATCTTACCTTCTCTCTGTCAGACTTCCACTGGGCATGGAGGATACACAAGAGGGGTGATCTATTGGAGATAAGTTGTTGGCTGGGGAAAGCTAGTGTGGAAGCTAGTTCCTATTCAGCAGACCTTTCAGGCCTCATCACTGATGATTAACAAAACCTGGGAAGAATGGAATTTGGACACCCAGGTGGTTAGTTACTAGCAATCACCTTGCCATTTGTAGGCTCTTCAACTGAGGCCAGGAGGATTTGTACAAGTCTTATAGACTGTTACTTTTCTCTTGTGAGAGATGTTGCTGCTACATGTGTTCTTGTGCAGTACATATGGGAATCAATCAGAGACGACCATCAAGATAGATGGATATATATATATATATATATATATATATATATATGTATATGTATATGTGTTCCCTCGGGAGCACATTATTGATGTGTCTTTTCTTTTGTGGCGATTCCTTAGCCTTCTTGGCTGATTCCTCAGCAGTGATGGTCCATTTGGTTGCCAGGAATTGGGTTCTACCTCTTCTGCCATTAGTCACACACACAAAAAAAAAAAAAAAAAATCTGAAATCCCATTCTATGCAAGGTCTTCAGTTTGCCATTGATAGTATCTGGTAAATTCTTCTGTTCTAATAGACCTTCAGTAGTTAAGAAGTATGGGTTCAATGTAGCACCATAGAATTCAGGAACATTATAGGAGGGAGGTCTATGGACCTCTCCCAAGGCCTCCCAGGACTACACCAGGTCACTATCCTGGAGGTGGGGGGAGATTCTGGAGTTCAGGAGGCTTGGATTTGTGTCACCCAAGTCAGCTGGATCCTGGACGTTATTCTCCAGGACTTCAATATAGTCATCTTCTCCCCCCAAATGTTTCCTAATCCACCTACCTTCTCAGCTCCTTTAATCAGGACTCTTCTACAGTGTCTAGAAGCTGATAAAGCCCAGTGTTGTGACCTCTGTCCCAGTGCCAGAGTTAGAGAAGGGGCACTTTTCAGCTATTCCTTATTTAGTAACTGAATGGAACATACAGGCTTAGTATAAACCTGGAACCCATCAAAATTTATCTGATACAGAGGATTCAAGATGGAATCCATGTAGTCTACTACTCAACTTAATCTATAGGATGCTATGAGGGCATTAATCGACTTAAGAGATGCTTCTACTATGTTTCAACTCTTGTCTTTAGTAGTAGTTTTCTTTCTTTGACAGATTCCACATAGAAGCTGTTCAGAAAATAACGACAGCCAGTGATGATCTTTATTCCTGGGGGTGGCCGATAAACAATCAGTAATCGGATCTCAACCCAGACACCCAAAATATATTTGGGGATCCTCCGGATTCCTAGGTAATAATGTCCTCTCTCCCCTCAGATTGGGTATCTCTGGTGGAGAAGACCAGACTCTTCCCAATGTAGGAGGCCTAGTTACACTTGAGGACCATGTCCATTTGGAATCCATGACTACTTATTCTCCAGTGACACCTTAGAATCAGACTCATTCTAGATTCTTACTGTAATAAACCAATAGACTTGTCATTCTGAATCAGGCACAGGTATCTTTTTTTCCACAGGTCTGGTGGTCTCTATATGCTGGCCTACATGGCTTACTTGAAGAAGGGGTTATCTTTGTATCCCTCTTCCTAAGATAAGATTAGTCACAGACGTTGGCCAGTTGCTGCTATCTCCAAGGACAGCAGCAAGGTCTTCAGGCCTTAAAGAGCTGCAGGCAGTCTGGTGCCTTACAGCAGGCGAATAATATTTGGAATCTAACAAGTCACATTTTATTGGACAACAGTACCGCTGTGGCACATCTGAGACACCAGGATAGTGCAGAGCAGAATCCACTTCAATCCATTCAGATTGGATCTTCACCTAGGGGAGCGACATATTTATCCCCAACAGCCACATATCTTACGATTCACATGGTTTATCTTAGCAGTCAATCCATTTTCATGAGTGAAGGGTGTCTCAAGGAGGAAGGTCCAGATTTTATCCCTCAATTGGGTCTGCCTCTGATTTGTTCACAGATTTATCAGAACAAGGAGGTTTAGAAGTTCTTTCCAAGCGATGTTCCAGTGGCGGTGGATGTACTTGAACAGCCTTGATTTTCAGTCTTGTATACATTCCTTTATCTTTTGGCTCTTTCCTTCGACACTACAGGAAATCCTATCAGTGGAAATGACTGTCATTATCCGGTACCATTTCGGCCAGAAGGTGTAGTCAGGCCTTGTACGGAGGCGGGTCCTGGAGCCTCTGGGCTCTTCAACTTTTGGATTTGAGCCTTCGCCTTCTACTTCTTCAGGGACCAGTTCCGTCCAGATCTGTCAAGACTCAAGATGTCAACCTGAATCCTAAGTCTATGTTTAGGAGCAGAGGCCTCTCTGAGGCTGTGATTCCTACAGTCTAGGAAAATGAGGCCGTTCTCTTCTAGGATATATCAGAAGGTCTCAAGTCGGCCACTCTTAAGTTGCATGTTGCAACCTTATCCGCTATTTATAGTTATATGATATATTATCTGCTATTTATCATATATCATCTGCTATTACTCATTATATCATATATCATCTGTTATTCATCATATCATATATCTGCTATTAATCATTATATGATACATCATCTGCTATTTATCATTTATCATTTGCAATTAATCATTGTATCCACATATCTGCTATTTATCATTATATTTATCATGAATCATAGGTGTGTTTAGAACTTATGAGGAACGCTTTTAAACAGGAATCCTAACTTAAATCGACATTTCCCTTGGGATTTTAACATTGTACTTGAAGACCTTAATAGTCTTCCTTCAAAACCTATTTGGAGTACAGTCTCAAGTTCCTGTTCTACAAGACAGTCATCCTGTGACCATAATCTTAGATAAGACGAATCGGAGACCCGCACACCGATTATCCGTGACTCTTACTGTCTTTTCCAGACGGACAAAATAGTGTCACACCGATCCCGATTTGTTTCCGTGGTGGTGTCATCTTTCTTGGTCTTATGATCATTCTGTATCAACTTCAAAGATGATTAAGGATGGAAGTTTTATTCCTGGACTGTAGGGAAACTGTAATATAGTTCCTGGAATCCTGTAACACCTGGATTGATCTTCATTCAATTCCAGAGGAAGAATATACTGAAGAGATTTCCAGCAGTTTCTAGCTGGTGGAATCCGGAATGCTGTATGGAAGCATAGGTATAGGACTTACCTTTACCTTTATTGATCAAGGCCCTTTCATTCAGGGCTGCGTTCACTTCTTGGGCGGAGAAGGCTTAGACATCTTTAGATCAGATTGCAGAGCTTTCACCTGGTCTACTACTATTGCCATGCATCGTGGTTGGCAGTTTCAGCTCAGTGAAGACCTGGTTCGGTAAGAAAGGTCTTCAGGCTGTGGCCCCGCCCTAGGGGAAATTGTTGGTATTTCTCCTGTGGTGCCGTCGTGAAGGTGAGGAGAGAAAATAGTATTAGTCTTACCGGTAAGACGTTTTCTCCGAAACCTTCACGACGGCACCAACATCCCTCCCTATATTGTATTGTTGAATATAATACTCACATGGTGCTCAGAAATTGTTATAATGCACTGGTGCTAGCAGGAAGGAGAGGGGCTTTTAACCTCTCGTGTTTGTGCTTTTCCTGTCCCTAGGGCATGAGTTAACTCCTGTGGTGCCGTCGTGAAGGTTTCGGAGAAAACGTCTTACCGGTAAGACTAATACTATTTTTTTTTCAGCTGGTTTTAAGTAATCAAATTTTCTGAAATACTGACTTTCAAGTTATTTTTGGCTGTAATCCATAATCATTAACTTTAACAGAAATAAACACTTGAAAAAGTTCACTCTGTATGTAATGACTCTATGAAATATATGAGGTCACTTTTTAAATTAAATTACTGAAAAAAAATAGTTGATATTCTAATTTATTGCAAACCACTGTATATACACCCACCAGCCAGTCCATTGCTTTTGGGCTTTTGAGTGGTGGTCAGCAACCTAGACAACAAGCTGTCAACAATAGAAGGAAAAGGAGAAGGAGACAAGTTTGCTAAATGAATGTATCTGCAAAAACAACTCAATGAGCCCTACAAGTTTAATTATATTAGTTGAGATGGGTAACCCCATCTGAACAATATCAACATATATTGTACCCAATCTGTAGTGGCAAATCAACAGCAAAAAAAAAACAAACTGATTATGGTGTGGTAATGCTGTGGATTTTTCACTGTGATTGATCCTACTGTACAGATAATAGGTCCTCCTGTATGGTGCTCCTCTACTAGACCTGCTGACAGCTGTTGTAAAGTTGTTGCATCTCTGGTAGAACTAAGTAAATCCATTAACCTATAGTTACAGTATACTGGCAAAAATAGAAAATCATACCTGTTTTTAAAAGAAATGTCTTTAAATACGGGAAAGAAAAACTCTTGCACTCACCAGTTCGGCGTCTTCCTATTTTATTGATATTCAACAACATGGAGGAGACATGAAGAAAAGTTGCAGGCGTGTCTACCTAGGAACGGCCATTTTCAGGGACCACCCCTTCTTCCCGCCAGGATACACATCATTGCTACATAGTGTTCTATAGATGACACAATCACGTGATGCGAGCTCGTGAAGTGGAGGAGAGAATCGCAGGCTGTAGGTTTTCTATAGACCGATAGATTTTCTATAGATGTAGAAGATGTTTCAGCAAATGTTCCGGGTTTGGGTTCGAGTTGATCCGAACCCGAACGTTCCGTATTTGATTAGCTGGGGCTGCTGAACTTGGATAAAGCTCTAAGGTTGTCTGGAAAACATGGATACAGCCAATGACTATATCCATGATTTCCACATAGCCTTAGGGCTTTATCCAAGTTCAGCAGCCACCGCTAATCAAATGCCGAAAGTTCGAGTTCGGATCGACTCGAGCATGCTCGAGGTTCGCTCATCTCTATTCATTATATAATTTACTATACTATTTGTAGAACTACAGGAAAGAGAAGCAAAGACTGGTAGTCACAAGATTCCTTATCAAACCTTGGCAGATCTCCAGGTTCTCAGCAACAGTGTAATCGCAGAGCAAATAACAGCAATAAGGAAGAGTAAAGAAGCTGCAACACTCCAGAACATCTCAGAAAATCTCCTTTATTTCAACATCTGAAAACTCCAGTGCTAGGGATGCAAACACATGAAGGGCATCAGCTATTTTGTGAGTTCTTTGCTTGTTGATGGGAAAGGAATAAACTTAGCAGACATGAATCAGCTGCTGCCCTTCATTTGTATGCATCACACTGTTATTTTAAGATGTTGAAATAAAATAAAGGTGAATGCTTGTGTAGTGAGTGTCACAGCTACTTTCTTCCGCATACTATAATGTAATTTACCTTCTATTTTTTGTAATATTATGTAATCCTATTATAAAGTCAGATTATAGCATTAATAGTTGGCATGTTCTTTTATAGCATTGCCAGTAATACTTTGGCTGGTGATTTGTGGGAAGAAACTGCCAACTAATGCTACGTTTACACAGATCGATAATTCGCCCAATAGATCGTTTAGCGATTTTGAAGCAACAATTTAATTTTTTTTTTAAAAAATCGTTATTGCGATCGTTTTAAGGTCGCTTAAGCCTATCTTACACACAGGATGAATCTGTGAAAGACTGTTTACACGAAGCGATCTGCAAATTTTTAGCGAGTGACCAACGACAATTTGAGAACTATTAAAAGATCAAAATGAACGATTTCTGGCTTATCGCTTGATCGTTTGCGGATTATCGCTCAAATGCGATCGTAACACGAAAATTCAAACGATAATTGTTCCGTGTAAACGCAACATAAGCATATGTAATGACAATGTAATGGCATCATGGTACAGGACACTATAAACTTATATAATAAGTTAAAATTTTCTATAGTGATGCATAAAATAGGCTTGTTCTCTTTTGTTTAGTCTTTGTGGACCACAGCTGAACGCACCAAGTTTCTTTATCTTTCAAAAGAGGTAGGATATGTTCACACTGAGTAAATGGTGAATGTGGCAGAATTCCACGCCGGAACTCTCTGCAGCGTAATCCCGCCTTCCTCAGTGTGCCATAGACTGTCTATGAGAGGGCTCGCGTGCCTCCGCTCCAGCCGCTTTCCGCGCAAAGAATTGAGGGTTCTACCAGGGAACATTTACTTAGTGTGAACATACCCTAAAAAAAAGAATGTCAACATGCCTTAGTCAACATAAAATATTTTGTTCCAATGAACCGTTCTCCTTTATTAGTAGAAGCAATCATTGACGGGCTTCTCCTTAGGCCTCTATTTCACACGATGACTAGAGAAGCAAATGAGCGCTGTCATCGCTCGTTTGCTTCTTGTTCCCCGTTCGCTGCCGCCGCTGTTGCACGCGGCCGCAGCGAGCGGGTAAGTGCAGGGGAGGCTGCGAGGAGGTGCGGGGAAGCTGTCCGGGTGATTGCTAGATCGTCCGGGCAGCCCATAGATGATAGCGGCAGTTTGCTGCCACCGCTTCTATTCCACTGAGTAACCACAGCAGATCGCTGCTATCACAATTGTTTGTCTTTCAACATGTTGAAAGACAAACGACTGCAACGCTCAGCCAACATTGTTCATGTCGGCTGATCGTTGCCTTCCATTACACGAGACGATTATAGGGCCTTTATGCAGGAAAATTTCAGGATCTGCTGTGAGATCCCATATATCATTAAGAAAATGGTCCACTTGCTCACAGCATCCATTAACTTCAGAGCAGGACCAGAGAAAAGGAAAGTAAGTACAAAGTGACGAGTAGCATTAAGGGTGTAAATTGGAAGTTTTAGGTTTAAACCTGGACAGTTATGCAGTTGTGTAACAGACGCTATGTAGTATACAGTATAAAGTTCAGTAGCATGTGTATTTGTGAAAGACTAGCCTGGATATCCCCAAAGATCTCCAAGATTGTATGCTAGTACTACACTCACTGGCCACTTTATTAGGTACACCTGTCCAACTGCACGTTACCACTTAATTTCTAATCAGCCAATCACATGGCGGCAACTCAATGCATTTAGGCATGTAGACATGGTCAAGACAATCTCCTGCAGTTCAAACCGAGCATCAGTATGGGGAAGAAAGGTGATTTGAGTGCCTTTGAACGTGGCATGGTTGTTTGTGCCAGAAGGGCTGGTCTGAGTATTTCAGAAACTGATGATCTACTGGGATTTTCACGCACAACCATCTCTAGGGTTTACAGAGAATGGTCCGAAAAAGAAAAACATCCAGTGAGCGGCAGTTCTGTGGGAGGAAATGCCTTGTTGATGCCAGAGGTCAGAGGAGAATGGGCAGACTGGTTCGAGCTGATAGAAAGGCAACAGTGACTGAAATAGCCAACCGTTACAACCAAGGTAGGCAGAAGAGCATCTCTGAACGCACAGTACGTCCAACTTTGAGGCAGATGGGCTACAGCAACAGAAGACCACACCGGGTGCCACAATTTGCAATTTGCTCATCGAAATTGGACAGTAGAAGATTGGAAAAACGTTGCCTGGTCTGATGAGTCTCAATTTCTGCTTGAACATGACAATGAGTTCACTGTACTCAAATGGCTTCCACAGTCACCAGATCTCAATCCAATAGAGCATCTTTGGGATGTGGTGGAACGGGAGATTCGCATCATGGATGTGCAGCCGACAAATCTGCGGCAACTGTGTGATGCCATCATGTCAATATGGACCAAAATCTCTGAGGAAGCTTCCAGCACCTTGTTGTATCTATGCCCCGAAGAATTGAGGCAGTTCTGAAGGCAAAAGGGGGTCCAACCCGTTACTAGCTTGGTGTACCTAATAAAGTGGCTGGTGAGTGTATATGGTCATAACATATATGTACACACACAGTAAAAGTAAAACTTTTGAAAGCTTTAGAGGGAACCTGTCTCCATGAAAATGCTACCTAAGCTATTGGCATCATGTTGGAGAGCAGAAGGAGCTGAGCAGATTGATATATATGTTTGTGGGAAAAGATTAAGTATAACTTGTAATTTATTGCTTGAATTCTTGGATGTTTCCATGCTAAAGAGTCCAGTCCATTGAGTTACAGTACATTGTTCACTGGACTCCTTAACACAGAATGACCAGGGATTCAACTTGTTACAAGTTATACTGAATCTTTTCCTACAAATATATATATATATATATCAATTTGCTCAGTTCTTTCTACTCTATAACATGATGGCGATAGATTAGAAAGCATTGTCTTGGTGACTGGTTCCTTTCAAGATAACTAAAAGTAATATTTTAGCACAAACCCTGTATATTCATTTGTTCCTGTTTCTACTAAAATGACTAGTGTAACGTCACATTACATTTGCATTGTAACCACCCTACAACACTGTAAGAAATAAAAGCCCCTGGGATCACCCACCCCAGAAATGCTTGAAGATATCACATGTGTGTCTAGTATGGAGTGAGAGTTGAAAGTTAAGGCCCTATTACACTAAACAATTATTGCCCGTATTTGGACGAAAATCATCTTGTGTAATAGAAGAAATCAGCTGACATGTACCAATGTAGTCTGAATGTTCCAGTTGTTTGTCTTTAAACATGTTGAAAGACAAATTACTTAGATAGCAGTGATCTGCTGCCACTGCTCCGTGAAATAGGAGTGGCGGCAGCACACCACTGGTATCTGCTATGGGCTGCCTGGACGATCTAGCGATTACATGCTCCCCGCAGCCCCTCCAGCACTCACCCACTCACTGCCAACGCGTGTAATAGCGGCAGCAGTGAGCAGGGAACAAGGAGCAAATGAGCGCTGACAGTTCTCGTTTGCTGCACTCCATCGCACCGTATAATAGGGTCTTTAGGATTAAAGGGTAAGAATTGGTTGTAGAGAATTATTAGCCACTTTTTCCACAGTTCCCATATATTTAGAAGAGTCCCAGTGCAGTAAATGTAAGGTCTGCACCACAAAGTGTTATGGTCCTTTTAGAAGGAGCGATAATTCGCACGATTAACGATTTTGAATGAACAATGTGTTTTTTAACGATCAGCATTTAGACGAAACGATACATCGTACGGAAAAATCGTTTTGCGATCGCTTAAGCTTATCTCACACATAGGGTAAATCGGTGAACGACTGTTTAGACGGAACGTGCAAATTCGAACGATAATTGTTCCGTCTAAAAGCACCATTAGGCTGGCAGGTCAGGCAGAACAGCTCCACCCAGTCCCATGTGTGCTGCAAGGATAATCTTGCTCTTTTGTTGTTCTAGGCAAAAGAAATCAGTAGAGAAATCAGTATTTTAGAATCTAGTATTTAAAGAACATTGGGGAGAAGGGACATTTTAATAAGGCTAATTTATTAACAGAGAAAGTTACAGCATTCCTGCTAAATAACAAATGAAACATAACAAAGCCAGGACAGTGACTCTATTAACTCTGTGTTTATCCTCAGGTATGTATATTGGTGTCCGTTTTAGAAGGGAGCATAGTTTTTCAGATGGAGCTGTGATATCAAACAGGAGTATACAGGACTTGTCACAGCTAATTGGGGATCCTGAGTGCTGACTATAAGTATCTATTATTTAATGTGCAGTGGGGAGGGAAATATCCAGGTCTTAAAAAACTTTAGGGGTTTATCCAGCACTACAAAAACATGGCCACTTTTCCACCACTCTTGTCTGCAGTTCAGGTGTAGTTTGCAATTAAGCTCCATGTGGCCATGTTTTTATAGCTCTGGATAACCCCTTTTAGAAGGCATTTTCTGGGTATCACCTAATCTTCTTGTTTAAGCCATATACAAAAGTCAGTAACACTTTGACACAGGCAGAGCTTAAAGAGGTTGGCCACTTTATAGTAAAATATCTCAGTGTACAGTATTAGTAACTGTACTTAGTGAAACACCACAGAGCAGGACAGCACAACCTGGAGGAGGGGCATGTGATATTAGCTCTATGAGGTACACAGGGAATTGCTGTCAGTATATACAGTGAGTACAGTTACTAATACTGTACACTGAATCATTTTACTATAAAGTGGCCAACCCTTTTAACTACTGGGGTACCAGTGTAAGACAAAGAGGGCCTATAAGAAGCACTCTGGCTCTTTTACATATCAAAAAACAAGAATCTATCCCCCACCAATGCTTTTGGGGTTAACATAAAGGATCCTCACCCACCTGATAAATACTGTATCTCACTAAAGCCATTCTGCAGAGTGTTGACCACAGGTACACCCATCTGATTGAAGTCCTTACTAGCATTAAGAAAGACAAGACTTCTAGACCCAAGGTTTAAATGTATACTAAGGTTCATGCCAGTAAATGTACCTGTCATAGAGCCAGTTTGATAGGGTTCAACTAGGGACAGGTTCACAGTGTTTATTCACATAGCAAGAACTAGTAGAAGGGTTAACAACTACAGTAGGTAAAGCAGATCAACAAGTAGGCTAGTGACTTTCTTTTTTACTCGCTCAGCTATGCAACCACACAATTGGCACAGAAAAATAAAAGAATAATATATGCCAAATAACACAACCAAGGACAGGTATATGCTACCACAAAGTATAAATAATAATATGGTCATACAGTGACCATATAACAAACAGATACCAATCCTACACATGCTCTTCATCATCACCCTGCAGTAAACCCAGAATGTAGCCAAAACTCAGGACCTCTCGTGCCATGTGGCCAATGGCTGGTTACAAAATCCCCCTTCCCAGAAACATATAAACAAAATATCTATTGTTTATACAGGGGTAGGTACACTGAAAAGTTTGTGCAGCAGGTTTTCATGGAGAAAACCTGCAGTGCATGGAATAAATAAGTATTATTACATACTCTTACATCATCATACTGTTATGGCTACACCATGACCACATATTACTACCATCAAATAATGGCTTTTAATGAATACAAAGCACTTTATACAGTATGGACATACAGTTACTACAGTATTGGGGTAATTACAGTCCAGTTACATCCAGTGTCTCACAGGGGACGTGTTAATAGAGTTGTGCTCTTGCATCACCTTCTTCATAGACTGGTGTGTTGACTTCTTCCAGCCAAGGCTCTTCCCTGCAGAATCTGTAAAACTAACATCTTAGGCTCCACACTGTTTTTTATTATTATTCTCACAAACTCCCCATCCCTAGTGGCCAAATGGTCATAATGTCCTCACACACACACACACACACACACACACACACAGTCAGGCACATATATGCGCATACAGTACATTTACAAAAACACATACAGTCACATATACACACACATTCAGGTACATATATCCACATAAAGACACATATACAAATAGGCACATGTACACAATGCTGTAGTACATAGAGGTACTTACATAGCCCTCTTCTCCTCTCCTGTATATTACCAGGCAGTGTGTGGGTGGAGTTTCCTCCTGCAGGGGGACAGGACTGCCCAGTAACCCCCTGTATGCTGTGCCTTGTGCCTAGACCTTGAGCAGCAGTTCTCCTCCTCCTCATGGGCATTGTAATGGGGTTGGGTCGTCAGCGCTCACAGCACAGCCAGTCTGGGCATGGTTAGTGTTCATCCATGTGATGTAACCATGGAAGCTCACAGTGCAGGGGAGGATGGTGACGCCCCCCTTAAGGGGTGTGTGATCTGCCGCCTAAGGCGAAGTCTTCACTTTGCCTCATGGCAGATGTGGCCATGATGACAAGGACAACTAATATAAAAATTTTAATTCTTGGATGTTACTTGCCTCTCTGAGTGACCCTCCCAATTGCCACTTAGGCACTGACATTTTCTGCAGGTGGAATTGGCTTGGCGGAGCAGTCCCAGACCCAAAGATCCGGTTGCTCCCAGCGACATAGGTTCTTCTCCAGGAGGAGAAGGAAGAGGTCAGGGCCTACTTTCTCCCTCCACCTAATTAGGAGTCTGCAAACAATTTTTAACCACCAAGGTCTGTTCTAAAGAGGAGGAATCAGGATGGCCTACCCAAGCATCTTTAATACTATCTGACAGGCCATGCTTGAAGAGTGCCCTCAAAGCAGGTTCCACCAACCTGCTATTAAAGTATTTGCATAATTCCACACAATAATCTTCAGCAAATGGTCAGGAGCTGGGACTCAAGCCAAAGATGATCGGGCTACAAATAAATTGCCCCACATCTGATCAGTTCTCAGCCTGGGGGGAGGGGGTGTTAGGGGCCAAGCTTGGGGATACCCCTGCAGAAGGAAAATAACTAGCCTCACCATCTTGGATTAGGAAGCCAAATGATTAATCTCAAAATATAAATGGCATGGTTCCCGAAAAAATGTTGAACTTTTCTCAGTCACACAAGAAATGATCCAAGAGCAGCATTGTGGGCTTTGGGACACTGACAGTAACCAGGTCAGATGCCATGGTATGAGGAGGAGCCTCAGCAGCCTTAGCCTTGTTTTCTGTGAGGACAACCTGGTTAGCTAAAGGCCCTATTCCACCAACAGATCTGAACAGATTATCTGCCAAAGACTTGAAGCCAAACCCAGGAGTGGATTTGAAAAGAGGAGAAATCTCAGGCTTTCCTTTCTGACCTGATCTCTGTTTATAGTCTGTTCTTGGGTTTGGCTTCAAATCTTTGGTAGATAATCTGTCGTCAGATCTGTTGGTGGAATAGAGCCTTAACTCAGCTACCAGGCTTGCCACTCCCTCCATTCAGTTAACAAGATCCTGAACACTAGCCATGTTCAAAGGAGAAGATGGCTGATGGCTACCTTTTCTGTCAACTAGGCTGTGTTCAGACAGTGTTCAAATGGTAAAAATGAAACATAGAATCCAAATAGTAAATAATGGCTTAGAGCGCAGTCTCAGCCCTATACCTGGAGGTCCGAACAGGCATGGGCATGACAGGACACACCTTTACTTTACTGGAGTAGCCACACTTCTCAGGGCTATTGTAGAACCCACTAGAATCTTCTGCTGTTTATAGGATCAACCATTGTAATATTAAAGGAGAAGTCTGGCGAAAATTTTTATTAAAGTATTATATTGCCTCCCAAAAGTTATACAAATTACCAATATACACTTATTATGGGAAATGCACATAAAGTGCTTTTTTTCCCTGCACTTACTACTACATCAAGGCTTCACTTCCTGGATAAAATGGTGATGTCACGACCCGACTCCCAGAGCTGTGCGGGCTGTGGCTGCTGGAGAGGATGATGGCAGGGGGATGCTCAGTGTCCCTCCAGTGCCCTGTGTCCCTCAGTGTCCCCCTGCCATCATCCTCTCCAGCAGCCACAGCCCGCACTGCTCTGGGAGTCGGGTCGTGACATCACCATGTTATCCAGGAAGTAAAGCCTTGATGCACTAGTAAGTGCAGGGAAAAAAAGCACTTTATAAGCATTTCCCATAATAAGTGTATATTGGTGATTTGTATAACTTTTGGGGGGCAATACAATACTTCAATAAAAATTTTCGCCAGACTTCTCCTTTAAGGGGGCCTGAGTCATAGGAACTCATGAAATTTATAAATATAATTCTTCCTACTGGATCCCCTTCTGGCTTTGTCACAAAAAAACAGCATCAAAATATGTATCTCACCCTGCACCATAGACTGCATGTGTGTTTAAGTAATCCACAGCATTTACAGTAGCAGCAAAGTGAAAACTCTCATTTATATAGTACCAAAAGGAATCTGTACAAAATATTTGAGGAAACTGATAGATGTTGGTAACACTGCACATTTATTGTAGATTTTCTATTTAATGGGAAGTCAGGGTCTGCAATAAATTCATAGTTGTGCATACAGAGCAAAATCTGCCACTTCAGAATGTTAATACATTGATTTGTCATCTTAAACAATATTATCATATACGTCAAAAAATCAGAGACCGCAAATCAGCAGAAATCAGCTGGATTTTGGTGTGCAAATGCTATGGATTAAATATTGGCAACTTTTCCATTATGTTTAGCAGTGTCTTTATGTCTTTTTGGCAAAGAAAAAGCCCCCCCCCCCCCCTTCCCCATCTGCTGCCCCTATTAGACCCGAGAGCTGAGTGAAGTTGCTGCATCTCTGGTAGACTGGACTGCATGTATTGGATGGCTAGTTACATCATTTATTTAAACTACTGCCATGTATTACATTTACTGAGGTCTTCTCCAACTCTCCTTTGAACTAACTATAGCTACATTATAGTAGCACTAAAAAAAATCATACTTGTTTTTTGAATAAATGTCTTTATTAGAATATTTTACTAGAAACAACCATAAGAGCATACAAGAGGATACATGATTCAGTAACAGCAATATATATATTATTTACTATACTATTTGTAGAAATACAGGACCGATAAGCAAACACTGGCAATCACAAGATTCCTAATGAAACCCTGGCAGATCTTCAGGTTCCCAGCAACAGTATAATCACAGAGCAAATAAAAGCATAAGTAGAAGTAAAGTAGCCACAACACTCACCAAGTCATTAAAATTGCCTTTATTTTAACATCTTAAATTTACATCATGTTGGATACAAACACATAAAGGGCATCCATTATTTTGTAAGTTCTTTGCTTGTTGATGGGATGGGAAGAAACTAAGCAAACATGAACCAGCTGTTGCCCTTTATGTTTTTGTATTGATCATACTGTTATTTTAAGATCTTGAAATAAAGACGATATGCATAATGAATGTCACAGCTACCTGACTCTTCTGCATACTATATATTATGGTAGCTTTACTTTTTCTGTAATGTTATGTAATCCTATTATATAATCAAATTATAGCATTAATAGTTACAATGTTTTGCTTTAACTAGAGATTTGGCTGGAGATATGTGGGAAGAAACTGCTAACTAACCATTTATAGTGACAATATAATGGCATCATGGTACAAACCACTGCTTATTTAGGTAATAGTAAGCTAAAAATTCTCATAGTGATGCATAAAATAGGCTTGGTCTCTTTTGTTGAGTTTCTTGCAGGCATCTTCAACATTTCTAGTCATTCCAGGTGGACCACAGCTGAACACACCAATTTTCTTCACCTTTGAGGTAAAACAAATGAAAAAGAGGTTTACATGTCTCGATCAGCATACGTTTGTTCCAGTAAACACTTTTGCAATTGAAATGTAAAGTCATTGTTTTGTGATCTTAAGTCCACCATTACTGTGTCCAAGTGTTACATGCAGTGCCTTAAAAGGTTTCATACGCCTTAAACTTTTCATATTTTTACATGTTACACTCACAAACTTAAATGTACAGGATTTTATTTGGATTGTATTTGATCGAACAACACAAAGTAGCAAGTAATTGTGAAGTATAAAGAAAATGATACATGGTGCTCAACTTTAAAAAGTAAATAAATAATCAGATGGTGGGTGGCTTTATGTACTCCCACAGAATTGACATGAACCCTGCTCAACAACCAAGTTCCTGTGTTATTCTGCACAGGAGACCAGTACCAGGCTACTTTTTCCCCGTAGACAAAAGACGTATTGTGGTCATTAAGGGTTTCTCAGGAAGAAAAAATATTTTTAATCAAATGGTGTCAAAAAGTTATACATAATTACTTCTATTCAAAAAGTCTCAAGCCTTCCAGTACTTATCAGGTGCTGTATGTCCTGCGGGAAGGGGTGTATTCTTTCCAGTCTGACACGTTGCTCTGCTACCAGCTTAGGGTTCTTTTACACAGAAAGATTATCTGACAGATTATCGGCAAAAGATTTAAAGCCAAAGCCAAGAATGGATTTGAACAGAGGAGAAATTTTAGGCTTTTCTTTATGACCTGATCTCTCTTTATAGTCTGTTCCTGGCTTTGGCTTCAAATCTTTGGCAGATAATCTGTCAAAGATTTGTGTAAATGGACCCTTAGTCAATGTCAGTAACTGTCCATAGCAGCTGAGCTTTTCTCTGGGGATTCCCTACTACTTTTCAGAGTTTCTGATTAGAGATGAGCTAACCTTGAGCGTGCTCGGCTTTGTCCAAACCCAAGGGTGCGCCATTTGATTACTGGTAGCTGAAGCCCTAGAGAGTCCTGGAAAACATGGATTCTATGGCTCTATCCCTGTTTTCCAGGAATCTCAATTCCTTACATGGATAGAGGTGGCAGCAGTGACTACAGAGAGGCAACCCAATGTAAAGAATACATCACTTCCTACAAGTCATTCAGCAGCTGATAAAGAAGGTTTGAGGTTTTTTTTAAGTAGAAGTAATTTACAAATCTGTATAACTTTATACCACCAGTTGATTTAAAAACATTCTTTTTCTTTCAAAGTACCCCTTTAAGTATGTGGTATTCAGATGGTGATAAATGGAAGCGTTACATTTTTGCTGTTAGTAATGATTACGGACCAACACTGATCAACAATGCAAATTAGAAAGTACCTCAGGGTGGACATCTTGTAAGGAATTCAGAAATCCCAGGAAAGGCGGCCTCCCAAAGTGTGTGATAGATCTCAGCCCGGTCATTAAGCTCTTGTTCTGAGCTTTCTGAAAGTGTCGCTCACAGATGTACTTTAGGTAAGAAAAGAGTTGTATGTTATGTTTAATATGTCTATGGAAATATTTTTTAGGTTATTTTAAAACATGAAGGACAGAAATATAAAGAGCAGCACTTTTACCAGCATGGCTGTGCGGAAGTCAAACTTTTCGCTAAGTTGTGTGATGTATATATGGACTGACAAAAGCTCATTTTTATCGTTCTCTTCCACCTCTTGAATGATTTCTGTCAGCCATTCAAACTGCCGCTGTGTCCGTGTTACCCAAATGAAATAAATCTAGGAGACAACATGACATTTACATTTCAGACAAGAGTTATAGCCATTAGTGTTTTTGTATTAATTCTACAGTCAGCTTCCATGCATTTACCATTGTAGCATTTTCACATTCATCTATATGGGGAACATACTGCAAAATTTTCATTTCAAAGGCATTAGTTTTCCTTTTATGTTCACAAATAATATTTTTCAGTATTCTATGGATCCTATGGGTTACACATTATAAGGTGCAGTGAAGAGTCATCTATATGCACATGAAAATCATTTATGTGCACCATGGCAAAGTTTACTACAAGATTACTACAGTTGAATTATAATGTCATGTTTGAGATGCGGTTGACATAGTAGCTCCAGTTACTGGAAGCAAACAGCCCCCTGAAATACCTCTAGAGCTGATCTAGAATGTCCATGCAGAGTTATTTGCCAACTACCCATAAGCCTGTACTGTACTGTGTACTCTGTTTTTGTAGTGGAATCTATGCAATATGTTGATCCAGAAAATGTTAATTTTTGTCCAAAATGAAAGGCGCTTTTACTATACAGGACAAGTTTAAAAAAAAAAAAAAAAACTGATTAACTTTTAGAGGCATCAGGATGTCATCCAGAAACTTGTGTTATGTTTTGATATTTTCGAAATTTATATAACCCTCTGTAATGTCCCTCCAAGATTTTCCATAGTATCTGTTTGCTCACATTTTAGGGATTCTTCATAAATCCCATCGACGCCAGATTGTTAGAATTTTAATTAACTGCTTAAAGGGGTTGTCCAGGAAAAAATAATTGAGAGTCTAGCCATAATCTGTTTTTTTTTTTCAGACCATTTGGGCCTTTTTCAGGTCATTTGCAGTTTTGTGAAATAGCAATAGGCTGTGCGTTTGGACTTTTTTTTTTCTAGAAATGTTAGTGTTTTTCATAACAGACTTCTATAAGGGGTTAAAAATGCCAGAAGAAAAGTCACATCTATATGCATATTATATTTTTTCCCCAGTTCTTCTATAGAAATCCTAGAATTACATCACTTGTAAAGAAAAAAAAATGCAAGGGGTAAAATGCCAGAGATAAAAACACCTATAGGAATTAACACTAAAATGAGAAAATGCCAAAAAACTGCCAGAAAAACAGTTTTGGGGCCTTTTTTTCAGTTGCTGTGTAAAATGTCTGAGGGAAATCTAACTATATTTTACAATATAAAATCTAATAGAACTCCCAGAGATGCTCCATGTGATGATAAACATAATAGAAAACAAAAAGCTATTATTATACTCATACTTTCTTGCATTGTATCCTTGCATTGACTGACGACTTGAAGACCAGATCTTTAAGTATTGAAGCAAATGGTGTAACCCCAATTCCTCCTCCAACTAAGACAGACACTTCAAACTTGTTCCACTCCTGGTGCCCTTCTCCAAATGGTCCATCCAAGAATAGCTAAATAATAGTTGTACCAAAATAAGAAAACAGCTTTATCAACAAAATAGATGCAATCACTTTAAATAAACTACAGTAAGTACGCTAAGTGAAAAAAATATATTTTTATAGGTCCAGAAGTTACACTTTTATCCCTCCATTTAAAATATTTCACTATTGAAGGGAATCTGTCACCTATTGGACATGATACAAGCTGCTGACAGTGTAATAATGCATTCAGATATTCTTCAGACGCGTTCATTTTATTCAACATTTAGTTATGTTGCAGCTTTATGGTAATTTATTTTAAATAAATAAATAAATAAATAGAAGTTTTCTCCCATTATTTTGTTCTCTATACCCTTAAATGAAAAAGTGAAAATGGTAGTAAATGTTAAATATCTTTGTTAATTTATTAAGAAGGAAAAACTGAAATATTACAGTGACATAACTATTCAAAACCTTTACTCAGTACTTAGTTGAAGCACTTTTGGCAGTGATTCGAGCTGCAGTTTTCTTAGGTATGATCCCATGAGGTTTGCAAACCTGCATTTGGGAATTTTCTGTCATTCTTCTTTGCAGATTTTCTCAAGCTCTGTCAGGTTGGATGGTGACTGTGGGTGGCCATTTGCAGATCTCACCAGATAGTTTTGATAAGTCAGAATTCTGACAGGGCCACTGAAGGACATAGTTGTCCCTAAGTAACTACTGTGTTGTCTTGGCCGTGTGCTTAGGGACATTGTCTTCTTGGAAGGTAAACCCTTGGCCCAGTGTGATGTACAAAGCACTCTGGATTTTATTAAGAATATTTCTGTACTTTGCTCCATTTAGCCTTCACTTAACCCTGACCAGTCTTCTTGTTCCAGCCACTGAAAAATATTCCCACAGCATGATGCTGCCACCACCATGCTTTACTGTGAGGATCATATTTATGTACATAAAAAAGGAGAATCTTGTTTCCCACCGTCTGAGAGCCCTTTCAGTTGTTTTTTTTTTGAAAACTCCAGGTCATGTTTCATGCCTTTTAGTTAGGAGAGGCCTCTTTATGGCCACTGCAGTGCTTCTGTGATGGTTGACCTTCTGGTCTCCCATCTGCACATAAGATCTTTAGAGCTCAATCAGAATGACTAATGGGTTTTTGTTCACCTCACTTACCAAGGCCATTGTCCTCTGATTATTTATTTTGGTGGGACAGCCAGGTCTAGGTTGTTGTAAACCTCTTCAATTTAATGCTTTTATTTGTATAGCGCACACAGATTCCGCAGCACTTTTTGGGTGTGGGAGGAAACCGGAGTACCCGGAGGAAACCCACGCAAACACGGACAGAACATACAAACTCTTTGCAGATGTTGCCCTTGGTCCTTTGAACCTTGGACCTTTTGACCCCAGCGCTGCAAGGCTACAGTGCTAACCACTGAGCCACTGTGCTGCCCAATTTAAGAATTATTGAGATCACTGTGCTCTTTGGGACTTTCACTGCTGCAAAAAAAATGTACCCTTCTCCAGATCTGTGCCTCCACACAATTCTGAGCTCGACAGGCAGTTCTTTCCCCTCATGGCTTGGTTTTGTGCTCTGATATGTTCTGTCAGCTGTGAGACCTATATAGATAGGGCTGTGTCTTTCCAAATCATGTCTGTCAACTGAATTTACCACAAGTGACTCCAATCAAGGTGCAAAAACAAAGGGTCTGATTACTTATATCTTTGGCAAATTACATTTTTTCCTTTATAAATAAATTAGCAAAAATATGAAAAAGTCTACTGTTTTCACACTGTCATTATGGGGTATTGAATGCAAATATGGCTATATATATGGCTATATATAATACACATGGCTTGAGATTCCTAAGTTCACATAAATCAATGGTGCAGAGGAGAGGGGGGGGGGGGGGGGGGGGGGGGGCGAGAGCAGTAAGGTGTCCCAGACCCTGGTGCTGATGCAATTGGTAAATGCCCCTTCAACCCTTCATAGAAGATCTATAGTGCAATCTTTTCTGTTTAATAACACAGAAAGATGACACAAAAGTAGTATTTACTTATGTGTATAATCAGCTATATCACACTGTCAGTAGTTTGGATCATATCCAAGCGCTGACAGAGTTACTTTAAATTTTACACTAAATCTGTACATTTTATCCAACACTGGAAGAACTTTCATGCCTACCTTTGGAAACTTTGCATCTGCTGTGCTAGGAGATGAATAAAGTTGTCTCAAACTTGTTGTCCATGGCCCTACTGCTCTTATATGTAAACTTAATGTTTCTTCATGAGGAGCAGATGTCAATGTGAAGGGATGGTATTCATCTGTGCCAAGAGACAAGCAGGCAATCCTAACCCACTGTCCAGACTTGTAGTCAAAGTCAGAAGGCCGTTGAAACTTTAAATAAGTTACACCTTTAAAGTGCAGTAAATACAGAAACAAGGTTATTCATGGATAGATGTTTGCACATAGATTCAAATTTGAAAACTTAAAGCTAATAACTGATTGGATCTTTATTGCTACTATTCTGTATATGTTTTCAATAATTCATAGGCTCACCTTTTCAAGCTAAAGTGACTCAACCATTTATACAGTCATACTTTTATATATATTTTTTTCATTAATATTTTGGTATTGTATTTTTAGTTGTTGATAAACATTCTAAACATTCCTATTATCGTAAAGCAACATTCACATCCATTAACCTGCAGCATGCCAGCCCTGGGAAAAAACACAACTGCAGAATACTTACCTCACTTGGTACAGTCTACAATGGTCCTTGTGTTTCCTTACCTTGATGATATACTACCTCTGCTCTTCTGATGACATTTTAAAGGGGTTGTTCAAGAAGCTGAAGACTGCTAAAACCTTCTGCTCCCTGGAGCTCCCCCCCCCCCCCCCCAACGACATGTGGAGTCCCTATTATTGCCTCTGGGCTTTGCCATAGGTGATGTCTAATAGCTACTTAGAGACTCCATTATATCGGAAACACTGAGCAGCTATTTGACATTGCATAAGGGTGTAGTTTTGCCCTCACACAATAATTGGGACCAAGCCCGGCCTCTTTAAATCTCAGGAAGTGAACGCCAGGGAGCAGAAAGCTTTAGCCGTCTTCTGCTCCTCAAACAACAACTTTAAAGCCATTGCAGTCAATAACTGAGGCCAATTTCTGAGATTGCAGTTCAGTTGGAATTCTACAGTCAGGAGAACACAACATCAGGCTAAGTAAACACAGGCACCTGGGCAGAATTGAGTGTCAGCACTGAACCTTGTAAGGTGACTATGTTGCAGCTGGTTATTTTACAGCCTTAGCAGGCTGCAATTTAGTTTTTAATTAAAATGGAATGCCCCTTTAATTTCTACCTTTTATGGGCAGAAGTATTTAAGTAACTGCACAGGTTTTCATGGTTGCACTTTGCTTTACTGTAATTGAAAATCCAAAGAAAAAGCTTCCTGCCCGCCAAGGGAAAAAAAACTAAACTATAATCAATATATCCTATAAAAAAAATGTGGTAAAGTGTTGCTAAGTTGTTACAAATATCATAACAGTGGTTCCCTTTCTCGTGAACATCTTTTGAGCCTTAAATGAGATGTTCTAGTTACAGATATCTTATGCAATAACAGCTAGTCACTGGAGGTTTTGAAAAATTTATGAATGGTAATCGGTTAATCTCTGGTTCAGATACATTATCAGAACACCAAGAATGTCAAGAATTATTAAATGAAGACTCCCACCTCTACCAAATACAGTACCTGAGGGAAGATGTTTTGCATCCAGCACTTCTATCTCTATCTTTTTCCTTCTCAAACTAATTAGTTTGTCGCCCACAAAGATAATAACCGGAGGAATAAAATAAATGTGAAATCTTGGTTGTTGGATGAGTGCAAAACTGCCATGAATGATAGTCTGTTAAAGAAACATCAAAGCAATAAGCAATGTTCATACATTTACCCTTCCAAAAAAAAAAACCAATGACTATGATCATCATGGCATCTGTTTACATCTGGTTTTAATGGGAATAAAAAGGTGGGAGCAGCCTAAGGTTTTATGTGAGTAGACAAGGCCAAGATGCAAGATACAGTAGTTCAGGGAACAAGAGTTTAAGAACAATCTCAAGGCCGGCCTAATAGATGAGTACGGTTCTAGTTTATCAGTATTTTTTGTAGGTGAAGTCTCCAGAACTGGACACAGTATTCTAGATGCATAAAAATTATCTGTATTGGTAATTGATTAAAAATAGGTACATTGGGGGAGATTTACTAACAAATCTAAAAACACGATTTTGTCAAAGATGTTTTGGCATAATTTCCAATCTAATGTGTTTAGTCAAATTTATGTAAATTGTCTAATAGCATAGTAAATGTGTCTTAAAAATATTGGTCTTTTAATTAGTCTAATAAATTCACCTGGTTCGGAGCAGACATAGCGATGCGCCAATATATGCGACTTTTTTAAAAAATTGCGCAGTTAATAAATTTAGCTAAAACAAAATTCTGCCGCACTTTCGATCTAATTAACAACAAAAAATCTAATTCAAAAATCGCATCTAATTTGGATAGTCTTGTCTAAAAAAGCATCATACATTCATATTAGATTTATTTTGAGCGCAAACTAGATATATTAGACTAAAAACAGGCGCAATTAGTTTGATAAATGTCCCCATTGTCCTCAGTTTTGGTGTTGTCTTGCAGCTCTGTTTCATTGAAGTGAATGGAGCTGAATAGTAATACCATACACAACCTGGGGACAAGAGTGGTGCTGTTTCTACAAAAAAGAATCTGTGCAGTTTCTAATCCTGGATAGCCTTTTAAACACGGATCTGCCAGTGCAATACTCAGACAGAAGATTCCTTTACCCAGGTACATTGTTTTAACCATTTATCTAGTAAAGCCAAATCATTTTCCATATTTCAGACATCTCCAGGAATATCAATCCTTTTGCACACTTTTCTGTCCATGCACAAATTTTACCTGCTAAACCTTCTCCTATATTTATTATAGCCATTGCTGTTATATCCCATTGTATTAAAATCTTACCAAAACATAGATGAGCACATAGAGATGATGTATTATCCAGAAGCCACGGAAACTGACACGTCGAAAATAATGGGTAGAAAACACATACATGAGTGCGAAGATTGCGAGGAGCAAGACTCCAGTCAAACCTGTAGATAAAATGAGAACGGTAACCTTATTTTATGTCAGTGACAAATACTTGAGATGTTCGGAAACTTTACATTTGTTGTGAGCAAAGCTGTAGACGGTTCTTTCTGACATGAAAATAAAAAGACATTTTCACATGTTCTATATAATAAAAAATGGATACGATATGGATACAAATGAATAAAAATGGATACAAGAATTTTTCATGCAGCTCGGCCACTTGATTTGTTGTGCTGTGTAAAGGCACTGTAAACGAGCACCAATCTCGCTGATCGGTGCTTGTTTGCATGCTTGCACAGCCCAATGTAGGGCCGTGTAAAAGGACCCTTACTCTAAATCCATAGATGTCAGTATTATTCCAATCTAGTGCTCCAGATATAAGAGCAAGGCGGCATGTAAATGTCCGTGATATAAGGTCCGCAAGCTGATTGTGGACTATACTCTAAGAGGGTCCACAGTAAGCATTTCAAGATGACTCACCTGGTACAGACTCAAAAAACCACCAGTAATATTTCTTTGGAAACTCAGATCTGTGAAAATAAGGAAATCATAAACCAATGCTTTCATAAGTTAAGTTTACTGTTCCTTATTATTATCTCCACATATATTTATTTATAAGTTGATTGCATAAAAAGTGATTTCATAATGTTAATTTCCATCAAGCTAACCATAAGACTTTTTTGTTGTTCACCGTGTGCTATAATTGATGGATTATTTATTCAGTGACTATGAATAGGTTGATACCAAATTAAACAGGCGTGGTCTTCATGAGACAACCCCTTTTATCAAAATGTAGTTATGGGCTGTAATGTTCTTTAAGACCTATAAAGTAATTTAAAGTTACAGTATAATGCTATAGTATAACATACCCATTGTCTGAGAACACGGTCGGGAAGAGGCAGCTGAGCACACTAAGAGGAGTGATTGTGAAGATGTAGACATTGACTAAATGGCCAACTGAGTGAAAAACTGAAATAGAATTGAACAAGTACTATGATTATTAATTTGCTTGGTTCTACGTATAAATTACTTTATAATGAAACAAACTTACTGGTAAGGACAATAGCGCTCATGGCAATCATCCGGTGGAAGTCTACTGCAGCATCAAATGGAATGTATTGATTCAAGAAGGTCTCTCGTAGAAAGGTTATAAGATTTCGGCACATGGTCAGAAGCATATAGGAGAACATAAATGAAATACTGGCTGCTGAACCTCGAGAAATTATAAGACCAATATATGTAGTATCAGCTATTCCAGTTCCTGGAGATGCAAAACCATAATCTGTGGAATATAGGAGTTACAGATGTTGATAAAACCTTCACTCATTTAGCAAATAGTTATCTTTTTTATACTAGATGTCAGAAAGAGAGATGTGTACCTAAAAAATACAGTCAAAGAAAAGTATAGGTAGCTGTTTCCTGGAAATCTGGAATCAGGGCTTCTTAATGTGATAGTATTTTTGACGTCACATAGTATTTCTATCTATTCTATCTATCAGTCTTTTTTCAACGAAAATCAGGAGTGGAACTGACAAGGCAAAATTATAGGGAAAAGATTTGCAATTTCTGTTTTTAAACCTACTCCTGGTTTTGGTTGAAAAAAAAATAGACTGACCAAAAGACTGACAAAAATACTATGTGTGAGCATTGCCATAGAGAGGCCTTTGGCCCTCTCAGGCACTTGATCTAGGATACAAATGCTAGTCCGACACTCTCTGTATAGGTATACTAGCCTACACACCTGCATAAAACAAGTGCTGGCTTTATTTGTTTTCTGTCTTCTTCTGTCAGTTACAGAACTGCATGAATATTACGAAGGTTTATCCATAAGCAGTGTTGCTGGTAGAAAAGAGACCTTCTCTTTGCCCACATAATGATAAATCTGGACATATACTTTTGACACAGTTAAAGCAGGGACACATGGCTGACTGTTCTTTACTGTAGCTACTTGTTAGCTTTGCTGTGTAGTATGGGATTCAGCAGATATATGCAATATGGCAATACATTTAAAAAAGAAAAGAACTTACAATTACATTGTTTACCTTCTACAGACATCATGGATAGATGGATAGATAGATAGATAGATAGATAGATAGATAGATAGATAGATAGATAGATAGATAGATAGATAGAAGTCATTGCTAAAGTATCTTACTCACAGTATCCTCTTTCTGCAAAGACTCCAGCTGATATTCCATAGAATATTACCATGCATACAATATGACGCTTGTAGTTCTCAATTAAACGTTTAAATTGTTGTATCTTTTGGCGGATTTTGCTTGACTCATATTTTCCTCTTCTTGCTGTAGTAAATACATGTGTTTTGTTCACCTCGTATTTATTCCTAATCAGGAAATAATAATAATGATGATAGCGACATAGTTCTCAAATGTTACTACATAATTTATGTCAAGACATTATATGAGAGTTACACCTACGTTCTACCATGTCTGTATCGAAGTTCCTGGTGTTCCGCGGCTAATATGTCTTCATGGTTCTCACCACTACTGTAAAGATAACCAGTCAGTACATGTTTCATTGGTTCTTTCAGAACTAAAACATAAAGCTGCACTAAAACCATTACAAGTATTCTAATAAATGCTGGTTATCTGTGTTACCTGTCAGTAAGATTGTTGGTTCTCTTGTTGATAAATGAAATCCTGTTAGTATTATTGTGGCTCTTTACTTGAACAGCTGATCCTTTAAGAATAAAATAATATAACTACATTTAAATAGAGTATACAGTACAAAAGATTCACCACAACAGTTATAAGCTATGTTCCCACTAAGTAAAAAATATCAGCGCAAGGTGGCTGTCTTGTCATTTGTCATTTGCAAACAGCGGACGTTTTAATTAGTTGTACACACAGTTTTCCTTTTTCCACCGTTCTTACTCCGTCTTTACTATTAAATTCAGTGGACTTTTAAATTAAGCTGCACCCAAAGTTCAATGTACCAACACCAGTAATTGCACTAAGGGGAGGACAGGCTGCTAAATAATGTCCGTTATTTTAGCCTCAAAAAAACAGCCGTCATTTTAAACGGAGCTGAAAAAATGTTGTGTGAACATAGCCTAAGGCTGGGTTCACACTACGTTTTTGCAAAAAAAAAAAAACGGATGCATTTGTGCGTTTTTCTATTGGTTTTGATTATAAAAAAAAGAAAAACAAATCAAAATGCATCCTCTTTTTTTTAACTTACACAAAAACTTAGCAGACCTTATTTTTGTGTCCGTTAAACAAAAGGATGCATTTTGATCCAGTTTATTTATAATGAAAGTCAATGGAAAAACAGGTCAAAACCTCTCAAAACTGCTGGTTGCCCTATATGGAGATTTGGGACAGAAGTGTAATGACACCTTGGAGGAAATTTTTCGAGGGCTTTGCGTCTATTTTTAGGTGAATAATTGGATTTTTCACCTAAGAGGCGAATATTTTTTAGATGTGACTTTTTTTTTAGTCTGTCTGTTTTGAGTATGCAATCTGGAATTAGCGCCCAACTTATAATTTCCGACTTTTTAAAAAGTCGCATAAAATGGTGCAGGAGTCTGGTCAGTATCAGGTGAATGTGTTTGCAACTTTTTTTAACGACTTTTTACTCGGACGCATTTACTATGAAAGTGCGACTTTTCCATAAACCACACACAATATATTGGAACAAAAAAAACACACCAACTCACATTAGAAAAGTTGCACACATTAGACTCCTTGGTAAATGTCCCCCCTTGCGTTTTGGTCATGTAGGTTGCATGATGAAGAAATGCTTTAAAATACACATTAGTCTTGGGGAAACATGGCACAGTGAAGCAAAGTAAGTGAGTATAACAATCACTGCTCCTTCTGCTTCACTGTAGCGCGACTGCAGCTAGTAACACAGGCTACTGCACCAAGTGTAATGTCTATTTTTATGCTAATATGCATCAGAATAGCTGTATTACAAGCTGTGCTGAGAAAAGGAATTGTGCAGCTTTGCAGTTCCTGATACAGCCATTGGTGGCAGCATATCTGGTGTGTGATCCCTTGCTCCTGCCACTCAATGTACTGTATAAATGTAAAAGAAAACAGTTCTTACATTTTCTTTAATAAAGTTATATTACAAAGTTATATAACTTTAAAGAAACCATCTTTATTTGCCAGAATACCTATTTAATAGGTGCTTCATTATATATCAATAGAAGATTCCTGGTTACCTTACCTTGAAATGTAATTTGGTTTAAAACATTGGAATGTTGCTTAAACATAGAGTAAAACTGCTCCCATGTGATTTCTTCTGTGGACTGAAGCCCAGCCTCAATAAACATGCTCTCGATGACCTGCTCAGTTTGATCTTTTGAAAGAAAGTTAGAAATCTGGTTGAAAGACCTAAAAGAGAAAAAAAAGTGGATATATATGTACACAGCCATTTTAAAATGCATTGTTAGTCATATGAGATATAGAGGTTGCATCTAGCTAGCCCTCTCTTCACTTAGCCAAGTGGAATTGGGAGGGAACCACCCTCTACAGAACTTAGATGACATATTAAAATGGCTAGACCTCATTGACTACACAGACTGTACAGACTACAGACTACTCAGATTTAGGGCCCCATTTCACTAATCCAACAGTAAAATATATCTTTTGGTATCCTCAGTGACATAATAGTTAGTTCCCATGTAAGATTACGACACATATCTTTCCTTTATTCATTTTAAAAACACATTGGTCCAGAGTTAGCCTCTAAAACAGAAATGGGTGTAAATTGCCAAATAGAAACCAATCACAGTTCGGCTTTTAATTTACCAGAGCTAAAAGCTGACCTGTGATTGGTTGTTATAGGCAGTTTACACAAGTATTTGTTTTATACACTTTAATTAATCCGGGCCAATGCGGTTTGTCTTAAGCATTTGGTATGTCCCTGATGAAGGTTCTGTGCCAGAGCTGAAATGTGTTGGGTTTTATATAATATTTATTTTAAAGAAAGAAAGGATTAATTTTACAATCTGACTTAGAGAGGGTTTGGTTTTATGTCAATGTATTTGAGTGGACACAGGGCCCTGTAGGAAGAATAGCGCATTAACAACCCAGCTTGCAGCCATAGATCAGTGGAGTTGGGGTTGGATAATCATTAATTAGAGTTGTGACAACACAGTAGGCTGAGAGCATATTTGTATGACGATAAGCCTATGATTGGTGTCTTCTAATTTTGGGAATATACTACTACACCCAGAGAGCGCCTACACTTTTTCCTGTGATCAGGAGCAGAATTTAACATATTATAGATACTGTTTTGTCTTCTAGATGCCTATTTATTCATTTCTTCTTCTTTATCTTCTTCTTCTTTTTATTATTATTATTATTAGTAGTAGTAGTAGTGGTAGTAAAAAAAACTATTCAAATGTCTGCAATATAGTTTAATTATACAATCATATTAGTGGTATGTCACCTGTATACATGGTTACTGGTAAATTAGGTACCTAATTACTGGTAAATTAGGTGAGTGAAAGAATGATTCAGGCAATATACAAACCTAAGCATGTCAGTGAGCTCTTCCCTTGTGAGGACTCCACTTTCATTAACATCATGCATTGAAAACATAAATTTTAACTTGCTTTCCACAGAGCCTAGAATAAAAAAAAATGTCTGAAATTATCCTATAAAAATATGCAGAAAGCTTGCTAAAAATTCCCAAGTTGCAACACTGAGGGCCATAGACTATAACTATAATTAATCTTCTTATCTTATCTGAACCAGAGAAAAATAAATAACCTGGCATGTTTGCTTTGAGATTGGCATCTTTTCATAACAATCTGATTGTGTGTAGTTCATGAGGTATAATGTCTGTTGTGTCTGTCTTTTTGTTGACATCCAGTGATTGTTTTGTAGCTACTCAATGTTCTGATAGCAAGTCATGATACTGTGTTGAAATAGTTTAAAGTCAAATTGGAATACTTAAAGAGGCACTGTCATGGAAAAGAACATTTGATATATCAGAGAGACATGTGAAAAGTTTTAGTTGTCAGGGTCTGACTGTTTAGACTTATCAGGAGAATGTATTGAGAGAAGTAGCGCTTAGCGCATTCTCTCTCGACTTTGCGCCACGTGATGTGATGGTCACATAATACAAGTCTATGAAGCCATTTCCTCAGAAAGACAAAGAGGGAGGAGAGGACTGTGCAGCCCTAAGCTATGTTCCGATAACGGTTTTTCCTCTCCATCTTTGAAAAGAAAAAATTACGTCTGTCATTTTGAGTTCAAAATGACGTCTGTCTTTTCGCTGTTTTGTTAGTTTAGGTGGACTAATTGTCTTTTGGACGTGTCTTTAGTTGAAAAGTCCATTGAATTTAATAGTAAAAATAGTGAAAGAATGGTGAAAAAAGAAAAATTGTGTGTGAACAACAAAAAATAACGTCTGGTGTCTGCAAAAGATGTCCGAAAATAATTGTCATGATCATTGATTGGACGTCCATGCAGATAACATCTGTAATTTTATACACTGTGTGCATTGGACGTCCGTCATTCCATTGACTTTGATGCATTGCACTGAAATCAATTAAATTACAGCAATAATAGAAAGGCTAAGTTCACACAATGTTTTTTCAGCTCTGTTTAAAATTACGTCTGTTATTTTTAGCCTAAAATAACGGACGTCATTTAGCAGCCTGGCCTTCCCTGGCAATGACTGGTGTTTGTACATTATACTAGTTTGGATTACTAATTGTCCTTTGGATGTGGCTTAATTGAAAAGTCCATTGAATTTAATAGTAAAAACGGAGAAAGAACGGTGACAAAAGGAAAACTGTGTGTGAACAACTAATACCGCTATGTGCAAAAGACGTCTGAAAATGGTGATGTTCATTATTTTGACGCCCGCGGCAAAAACGTCCGTGCACATTGGATGTCTGTTTTCCCATTGACTTCAATGCATTGCCGTTGCAGTCAGTTAAATCCCGGCAAAAACTGACGTTTTTTTTTACATATGAAAATCGTCCGCCTTTTTAATATTTTTGACGTTGTGTGAACATAGCCAAAAGGAGATGATCTCACTCCAATAGAAGAGAATGAGGAACGTTGTTGGACTGCAACCTCTGCACATCTCTTTGTCTCAGGCTAAGTTTAACATAAAGAGGATTCCTATGAATATTTCTAAAGTTATAGGACGTTTTCTTACTGTTAAATCATGAGGACTTTGTCTCATCCAGAGTCAACTTAGTGAACCATGCCATCGGCAGTAACATCATTATGTTATTTGATGCTGGTTTACATGCTGTACGTTTATGGGACTATTTTTAGTTTTCCTGTCATTTCCGGTAAATTTGCAGGATTCAATGTCAGTGTGTGTAAGTTCAGTACTTTATCTTTTTTATTTTCAGACTGCCTGAGTACAAATGTAAAAAAAAAGGCTAGATACCTGGAGACCCTTGTATGTGTATACATACTTCAATATATAAGCAACTACATAATTTAACAACCATCCTTACCTTTCAATAATATACACAATATATGACAAAATTCATGGAAGGACAAGTAGCCATTCCCATCCTTGTCAGCAATAGAAAACATGGCTTCCACAAAATGGGCGTTAGGATCGAGCCCCAATGAATCTGCAAACTCTTCCCTTGACAACTCACACTTCAGAGTTTCTGAAATGTCCTGTTTGGGAATTACTCCTGCATCTTTCTTCTCAATGTCGAACACCTAAGTGAAAATAGTAATCATGATCATTATTTACGGCGGACATTATCAAAAAGTTGCCGTTATTTTGCTTTAAAAAAGACGTTGTGGAAACATAGCCCTATTTATACTAAGATTAATACCCACAGAAAGCCAAACAATACATTTGCACATTGCCTTATAATGCTACCACTATGCTAAACAGTAAATAATATTTGTTTGTATAGCGCTAACAGATTCCGCAGTGCTTATAGTGTTAATATGTAGTGAGGTAGTATAGTGTAGTATAGTATAGTGTTAATATGTAGCACTAACATTTTGCCTAATAGTGCCAAGAGAGGACCATACTTTATATACATAGACACAATGCCACCATAATAAATATAGTTATTATAAGTTATTGTGACTACATTGTAGCTTGCAAAGCCAGTATTTATAGATGTCATTTCTAGTTTAACATAATTGCCCTGTACATATTTATTAAGCCTTATGCCTTTTTAGCTCATCCCAGGCAGATTGGCAAGGCAACATCCAAACCAGCAGGGCAGCATCCAAAACTTGCTGGATCTGAGATATTTAAAGGGGTTATAAAGTGGTAGCGTCACAAAGCAAAGAAGGTAAAATCAGATGTGACGCTTCATATCATTATTGTATATGTTTTTTCTGATTCCATTTTGGATGATCTTTATATATGTTGTTACGTATAAAATATTTGTGTAAAAATGTAATAAAAAGTATATTTAAAAAAAATCAGATGTGTACTACATACATATTTTGTAAAGAAGCTTACATCACTTTGCCATTTTTTTCTCTATGCATCTGATTTTCTTTTAATTTTTGTAAACGAGAATAACCCCTATAAGAGGGATAATTGTACACATGAAGGGTGATTTTCCATGAAGTAAAATAGGACTGATTTCTTACATGGGAAAGCGAATGTCTAAAAAATGTCTCCAGCATCTCTTGCCTCATTTTCTTGGAAATTGATTCATTTAAGAGGTCTCTTTCTCGTATTGCCGTAACAGTATAAGAAATTTCACTTTCAACGAAAAATTCCTCAAGCTTTTGGGTGAAAGTTGTTCGATCCTCACTGCTTTTAAAAAATAGAACCTGTGATAAAAATAAGAAGTGGTTCAAAGGTAGTTAATCCTTCATGACCTGAGCAAAAATGTAAGCTTTGGTTTATTTTATTGTAGTAAGGTTTTAGTAGGTTTTTAAAATTATTTAAATAAAACAGATTAATAAGAAAACAAGGGGAGATTTATCAAACATGGTGTAAAGTAAAACTGGCTCAGTTTCAGCCTCTAGCAACCAATCAGATTCCACCTTTCATTCCTCACAGACTCTTTGGAAAATGAAAGGTGGAATCTGATTGGTTGCTAGGGGCAACTGAGCCAGTTTCACTTTACACCGTGCTTGATAAATCTTCCCCAAGCTTTCTATAACTTTGAAGTATGGAGATGGACTACTGTAGTAAATGGAAAATCATTTGTGAAACTGCAGCAAAGGTTTTATAAATGGAAATATGACAAATGTGATTTTGTTTCTAAATATCATTTGTGTTCACAACCAGAGCAAAGTTTGCAGTTAATATGCTTTTGGTAAATTAGTGAATATTTTCTATCTTTTCTTTCTTTCCATGCAGTACATCTTACTATGTATATCTGCTGACACAAAAGACAACAGAAAATCTTTTTATTTGTAGTATGGAAGGGTACAGGCTGCTGTGCTGTCCCATAGTGATATTTACTTTTTTAGCTGGGTTCACACTTTGTATATTTCAGTCAGTATTGTGGTCCTCATATTGCAACCAAAACCAGGAGTGGATTAAAAACACAGAAAGGATCTGTTCACACAATGGTGAAATTGAGTGGATGGCCGCCATATAACAGTAAATAACTGCAATTATTTCAATATAACGGCCGTTGTTTAAAAATAACAGCAAATATTTGCCATTAAATGGCAGCCATCCACTCAATTTCAACATTGTGTGAACAGATCCTTTCTGTGTTTTCAATCCACTCCTGGTTTTGGTTGCAATATGAGGACCACAATACTGACTGAAATATACGTAGTGTGAACCCAGCCTATAGTGAAAGAAAAGTGTTACCTATCGTAGCTATATGATGGAGATATACATCCAGGAATTACCCTTACATTTTATCTGACATTTATGCAAAATACAGTGTAAAAAGAGCCTTACTTATGCTGTCACATTTAGTATCAGTAAAATATTTTTGAACATATCAACATCACAGACATTTAACCCTTTAACGACCCTGGAAATGTCTTTTTCGGCCTTTTTAAATTTCCTTCTTTCCTGCCATAACTGTTTTCTATTTAATAATAACATTTTCCATTTAATAATGGCATTTTTTTTTTACAGAACCAAACTGGTTGGGGTGTCATCTTTTGCACCATGATCTCTAGTATGTATTAGTATCATATTGGTGTAAAAGAAATGTTTTATACATAACTTTTGATATAAAATTAAAAAAATTAGCAATTTTGATGTTTTTTTTCCCTGTTTACACTGTTCAGCATGCAGGAACGATATTGTTATATTTTGTGAGATCTGACAATTCGGCACGCTAAGATATATAATATGTCTATTTATTTTACATATTTTTATAATTGGCAAGGAGGTATTTTAAACTTTGTGCAGACTCTATGCACAGATCGCCCATCTGACAGGACAGAGCTAAATGTCTTATCCCCACCTGTCGGTACAAGTGATGGTACAGCATGGCTGTGGGGGTCACGATCAGCCAGTGACAGGTGCTTAAAGGGGTTATCCAGCACTACAAAAACATGGCCATTTTCCCCCCTACTATTGTCTCCAGTTCATGGGGGGGTTGCAATTAAGCTCCATTTACTTCAATGGAACTGAGTTTCAAAACCCCGCCCAAACTAGAGACAACAGTAGGGGGAAAGGGGCCATGTTTTTGTAGCACTGGATAACCCCCTTAACCCATCACTGACTTTTTTAAATGCAGCGATTGCTATGCATCACAGCGTTTAAGGGGTTAATGACAGGCAGTTGCGGGATTGAAGCTGCTTGTCATTATCCTTGGCTCTGGGGACACTTACGTTTGCGGGGCCGCTTACACTGCAGCGGTCCCACACACATCTAAAGCCCCTCTCTGTCAGGAATGTATATATACGTTTTTGCTGCACGGTGCATCGGCAACAGGAACTTATATATATGTATTGCTGACTCGAAGGGGTTAATATTTAAATTGTCATTTTCTGTTGGCATTACCTATTCAATATGATGGGACTGAAAAATGCAATTCTTCGCAGTTATGTGGCCTTGAAGCAGGATTGACCTGACAAAAGACTGGCTAATTTAAACCACAGTGCCACCATTTAGTAAGGCCAATTAAATGGCACTGTCAACTTTTTATAGCAGCATCTAAATATTGTAGCCTACAGAGCAATCACTGGCTATTAGCAGCACCCCCCTGCTGTTGAAAGCAGACAGGAGTCACTGGGTATGGAGAGGATTTAAGTCCTGAGCTCTCTCCATTCCCCTCTGTATTGCCTTATGGCTATGTACCCACTATGTTTTTTCCTGTCTGTTTTTGAAAAAAAAAATAATGTCCATTATTTTGAGTTCAAAATGATGTTTATCATTTCTCTGTTAGGCCAACTGTCAGTGCATGATGGCTGTTGGTACATTATTCTAGTTTAGATGGACTAGTTGGCCTTTGGGTGTGTCTTTAATTGAAAAGTCCATTGAATTTTTATTAATAAAAATGGTGAAAGGGCGATGAAGAAAGAAAAACTAAAAAATAATGTCCGGTGTTTGCAAAAGATGTCAGAAAATAATTGAAATAATCATTATTTTGCCGTTCACACAGACAACGGCCGTCATTTTATACACTGTGCGCATTGGACATCTGTCATTCCATTGACTTCAATGCATTGCATTGAAGTCAATTAAATCAGGGCAATAAAGGACGTCTTTTCTCTTTTTTGACGTCATGTGAACATAGCCTATGACAGAAATAATGTTTATGAGCTATTAAGAGGCAAAATTGCATTTCCGTGTGACTGGTGAAAAGTTAACAACTTTCAGATTTTAAGGTTTTAAACATGTTTATGCATTCTTTCACACCAAGCTTCAAGTTTAATGGCTGTAGCTTCCTGATTCTTATTAAAGTAGACACGCAAGGCTTTCATAGCACTGTAACCCAAGTTACTGCATTTTTAATTTGCTTGAAACTACGTTTTACGTATTACAGAGAAAACAACAATGAAGAAATTATAAAAAATGATTTATCCTTTGTATTTCAATATTTCTTTTTAATTCATACAAGTAGGAAGTAAACAGACACTAACTTATACTACTTTAAAATTTTGTGGAACTGTAGGCTTCATCTACTTTTTGTCAATCCTATAGGGTATTATCTCCTACAAAAAGGACACTGTTATAATCAATATAAGTAACCTTTATAATTAAATTTAATCAAAACATGATTTCACATATTATTAATAAAAGAAGCCAAATAGCCATGCACATTAGGACAAAAATAATAATCCACAGGAAATTAAGAACAGTATTGCACAAGAATCAGTAAACAAGATGTATAGCAGTCTAAAAGTAATGATTCATTGCACAATCCCCTTGCTGAAAAGTATTACACAGAAACCCAGTGGCCCAATATTGTAAACATAAGGAGAAATAAATTCACATATTAATCATACTACCTGTGGTTTAGCAGTGTGTGCACGCTCACGAAGATGTGAAATCATGTTTTTATGAAATTTGATAATAAAGATTACTTATATTGATTATAACAGTGTCCTTTTTGTAGGAGATAGTGTAGTGGGCTGAGGGACCAGCCATCACTGTGGTTAGTATAGGAGTATACAATCCTATAGGGTGTACAGTTAATTGAAAGACAACGTAAAATCTACACTACCGTTCAAAAGTTTGGGGTCACCCAAAAATTTTGTGTTTTCCATGAAAAGTCACACTTCTTCACCACCATACGTTGTGAAATGAATAGAAAATAGACATTGACAAGGTTAGAAATAATGATTTGTTTTTTAAATAACATTGTTTTTACATCAAACTTTGCTTTCGTCAAAGAATCCACCTTTTGCAGCAATTACAGCATTGCACACCTTTGGCATTCTAGCTATTAATCTGCTGAGGTAAGCTGGAGAAATTGCACCCCACGCTTCTAGAAGCAGCTCCCACAAGTTGGATTGGTTGGATGGGCACTTCTGGCGTACCATACGGTCAAGCTGCTCCCACAACAGCTCAATGGGGTTCAGATCTGGTGACTGCGCTGGCCACTCCATTACCGATAGAATACCAGCTGCCTGCTTATGCTGTAAATAGTTCTTGCACAATTTGGAGGTGTGTTTAGGGTCATTGTCCTGTTGTAGGATGAAATTGGCTCCAATCAAGCGCTGTCCACTGGGTATGGCATGGCGTTGCAAAATTGAGTGATAGCCTTCCTTATTCAGAATCTCTTTTACCCTGTACAAATCTCCCACCTTACCAGCACCAAAGCAACCCCAGACCATCACATTACCTCCACCATGCTTAACAGATGGTGTCAGGCATTCTTCCAGCATCTTTTTATTTGTTCTGTGTCTCACAAATGTTCTTCTTTGTGATCCAAACACCTCAAACTTGGATTCATCCGTCCACACTTTTTTCCAGTCTTCCTCTGTCCAATGTCTGTGTTCTGTTGCCCATCTTAATCTTTTTCTTTTATTGGCCAGTCTCAGATATGGCTTTTACTTTGCCACTCTGCCCTGAAGCCCAAAATCCCGCAGCCGCCTCTTCACTGTAGATGTTGACACTGGTGTTTTGCGGGTACTATTTAATGAAGATGCCAGTTGGGGACCTGTGAGGCGTCTGTTTCTCAAACTAGAGACTCTAATGTGCTTATCTTCTTGCTTAGTTGTGCAACGCGGCCTCCCACTTCTTTTTCTACTCTGGTTAGAGCCTGTTTGTGCTGTCCTCTGAAGGGAGTAGTACACACTGTTGTAGGATATCTTCAATTTCTTAGCAATTTCTCACATGGAATAGCCTTCATTTCTAAGAACAAGAATAGACTGTCGAGTTTCAGATGAAAGTTCTCTTTTTCTGGCCATTTTGAGCTTTTAATTGACCCCACAAATGTGATGCTCCAGAAACTCAATCTGCTCAAAGGAAGTTCAGTTTTGTAGCTTCTGTAACAAACTAGACTGTTTTCAGATGTGTGAACATGATTGCACAAGGGTTTTCTAATCATCAATTAAACTTCTGAGCCAATGAGCAAACACATTGTACCATTAGAACACCGGAGTGATAGTTGCTGGAAATGGGCCTCTATACACCTATGTAGATATTGCACCAAAAAACAGACATTTGCAGCTAGAATAGTCATTTACCACATTAGCAATGTATAGAGTGTATTTGTTTAAAGTTAGGACTAGTTTAAAGTTATCTTCATTGAAAAGTACAGTGCTTTTCCTTCAAAACTAAGGACATTTCAATGTGACCACAAACTTTTGAACGGTAGTGTACATATGTATGCCTTTTCATAAAATCATAAATCATAACTCTAATCCAACTTTTAACATCCAACTTGTGCAGATTGTTTTAAAACCATTTATATTATTGCTGTCTGGACTGTTCCAAAAAGGGAGGTAGGACTTTACCTATATAAGCAACAGGACACAGCAAAGTCTGTCCATGTGATCATAGTGATCATGGTATTGGGACTATTATCGATTGGGTCCTAATGTCTCCCCTTAGTACTGTAGCTGCTAATAACTAGGGGGGAATTGGGTTGAAGAGAAACATGATCTCAACTGAAAGGTGACCCCATAAACTAAAAGGTTATGCTCACACAATGTAGTTTTTATGACAAGAATGGCCGTTGTTGACGATTAAAACAACGGCTGTCACAAAATAATGTTGTTCACCTGCTTTATTGAACAACGGCTGCACAAGTAATTAACTTGTAAATATTTTTGTCCGCTAGTGCACAAACAACAGCCGTTGTTCATTTTTTGTGCACACAAAGTATGGCCGTTCTGACAGTTGTACATGCACAGGGTTCTATGGTTAATTGGATTACAGGCACACCCAAATGTGCCCACAGTCCAAATAGAAATAAAATGATGTTTCTGCGGCCGATATGGCAGTATCAGCTGCATGAACATGTAAAACAGCATCCGTTGTTTAACACTGCAAACAACGGAAGTGTCAAACAACAGCCGTTGTTATACATAGTGTGAACATAGCCAAAGACTACAAGTACAAGGACTAGCTCTTTTACCTATTAAGCATAATTTAAACCACCCTCTATAAGATATATAAGATCTTTTTTTTTTCTAATCCTGGACCCTCAAACCTAGAGCACATTTTGCATGAACATTATATACAGTAAGTTCATAGTCTTACCAGATCATACTCTTTGGGGATCTTGATACGAACAACTCTGCTGCCATCATTATTTGAGAGGGTGACCTCTACATTCTGACGATTCTGTAATTTGATTGTCCGGGTCTTAGATTTCTTACCATCTACAACTTCAATAGTGTGGTTTTGATGCAGTTGAATAAAAACATCTTGGAAAGGCTCATTCCCTCCACACCATTCTGAAGCTAGAAAGACACATTGTATGAAATAGAAAGACAGAAATAAAATCAAGAATCAATCAAGAACATCCCCTGATGATTTAGATTTTAAAAGTTGTAATGACATTGACACTTTAAGAGACCATTTTATTGCTACCTGGTACATAGCCAAGATGGGACCAGCTATAGCCGCTGACTGGCTGAGCTTGCCTGGCACGTCACGTCCCAGGTCCCCACTCAAACCCAGAAGTTGCTGGGACCAGGGGACCAAAGCTGTGCTACCTGCATCAGCGCTGGAGCCGGAAAGGTGAAGGTGTTGTTGGCACCAAAGAGGGAGTCTGTTTTGACCTTATGAGAAACTGTTATTTCCCTATGATTGCTAGTACTAGACATTAGAGATTAGCGTGACTCGAGTACCCTCAAGTATGCTAGTTTGGCATTTGAATACCAGTGGTTGACGTAGTTTGATGAGGCCCTAGGAAGTCCTGGATACATGGATACAGCCATGGGCACCACTGGCCCATATAGATGCTAGGCAAGGTGAGCTTAAGTTCTTTAACACCTATGAGGACTATTATACTGGGACAGTACCTAACACATGTAAATATTTGTATTAACAGCAGCACAGTACCTGCAAATCCACTTCTGTTATTTAAATTACTGACTCCAGAGCTTCCAGTCTTTGGTTGCATTTTGAGAAAAGTTTGCTTCCGATATTTTGCAACCACCAATGCAATAATTAAACTCACTGAAAGGAACACATTACATAATATATGGTTTAGAAAACATCACTTTTTTTAAATATATTTTTATTAATTTTTTTTTCAAACATATCTGAAGTACCTCAAAAAGTACAAGAGAACATTAAAGTACAAAACTTAAATTAGCTGATACGTAATGGAAAGATTCAAATGATCAAATCTGTATAACTTTTTGGCAACAGTTGTAGTATAGTAGTATAGTAAATTGTCTGAGGAGAAGAAGTTGACTAAAAATGGTTCCCTGGTGCTTAAGGCTTTCCTCTCACCCCATTCTGAGATGCGGAGGGGCCGGTCTAAGTCACGATTATTGTATGTGGGTGAAACTAAGTGCACACGCAACATCGTAGAGCTGCCTCTACCTGTCTCAGAAGACTTTCACCTGAGACTTGAAATGTCAGGAGTAAGCGTCGGAAAGCAGAATGCTGTAGACTTACCCAATCTCATGTGCTATATTTATTGGGCCCAATTCAGCCCAACAACCCTTAAAGTGACTCTGTACCCACAATCTGCCCACTCCAAACCGCTTGTACCTCTGTGCATTAGGCTAGCACAACCTCTACATCCCTCCTCCCCGCCCTCTTCTTCATTAGGAATGCCCCAGGCAGGTATTTTCCTATTCATCAGCTGTGTGAGCACTGCACATGGGCTGGATCGTTAAGGCACCTGTGCAGTGTTCACTGCAGAGGCTAATCCTGCCAGTGGCATTCCTAATGATGAAGAGGGTGGGAAGGAGGGACGGAGGGGTGTGCAAGGTTAGGGCACAGATACTCTACACCACAGCAGTTTGACACAGGGCTGCAATTTTAAAAGTTGTTTTTTAGGACAATAACTGCATCACCTGCCGATTGGACCCCAGGACAGATCATGGATTAAAAGCAGCTATCCGAAGGAATAAGTGGTTTGGGGGGGGGGGGGGGCGACAGATTGTGGGTACTGAGTAGCTTTAAGACTCCTTTTGAAAAACCAGTTGTAAGAACTGCAGACCAGTATTTAAGACAACTCGGACAAGATAAAGCGATTTCTAAGAAATAAAGGTGTTTACCAATAGGGAAACAGCATAGAGCTGCAATTGTGATTCCAAATCCAACAGCGCATCCTTCAAAGTAGTCAGTGACCATAAGTGGAACACATTCCTCCATATCTTCACATGTTAGCTGTTTTGGTTGAGGACATGGATCACCTAAGAGAAGAAATATAGTTTATGTTATCTCTTACCTGTGTATTCTATTGTTTTATAATAAAGGTAATAGAAAAATGTGACCAAAAGACTCAAGAGGCCCAGTATGCAGCTCTACATGGTTCCAAAACATTTTGGGAGTAGACAGAAAAAAACGAGAATGGGAAAAGTGAGGCAAGACAGGCAGCTATATTGTATGTTTCCAAAAACCTCCTCAAAATGGTACACATATTATACCAGCTTTCCTAATACTAATCTATATGCACACTTAGGCTATGTTCACACTACATAAGTACCAAAGTAATCACGGCCATTGTAACAACGGCTGTGATTTTCTACGATACTTACATAGTACTGCACCTGAGGGAATCCCGGCCGGAGCGTATACACATCGTATACACTCCGACCGGGATCCCTAGCAGCGCTGCAAGAAACTGACATGTCTTCTGCATAGCGGCTGCAGAAAACCCTCTCAGTTCACACAATGGAGCCGTCGGCTTTGGTCGCGCTCCATTGTGGGCAGCAGAGAATTCGGATGCAGGCGCGCACGGATGTGCCGCATTCTAATTCAGCAGCAGTGAAGATCATCCGGCCGGTACTGCAGGATTATTTTCTCTGACACCGGCCATTCTGTGACCTGGCCGGGTCACGGAACGGCTGGTGTCTCAGGCCATGTGAACGTGGCCTATGGGTAGACAAAATTCAAATGCTCCAGATTTATCAATGTGGTGCAGGCCATATCTGTTATATCTAAAGGCTGTCTACTCTTTTTAGCTAGTTTAGACCAGCTATTAATTTGATTGATGTGTGCCAGAATTTTGAGCCACATTTTGTAGTACACAGTGTCTGACCTTAAAAGAGAAATCCGGTGAAATTTTTATTGAAGTATTGTATTGCCCCCCAAAAGTTATACAAATTACCAATATACACTTATTATGGGAAATGCTCATAAAGTGCTTTTTTTCCCTGCACTTACTACTACATCAAGGCTTCACTTCCTGGATAAAATGGTGATGTCACAACCCGACTCCCAGAGCTGTGCGGGCTGTGGCTGCTGGAGGGGATGATGGCAGGGGGACACTGAGGGACACAGGGCACTGGAGGGACACTGAGCATCCCCCTGCCATCATCCTCTCCAGCAGCCACAGCCCGAACAGCTCTGGGAGTCGGGTCATAACATCACCATGTTATCTAGGAAGTGAAGCCTTGCTGCAGTAGTAAGTGCAGGGAAAAAAGCACTTTATAAGCATTTCCCGTAATAAGTGTATATTGGTGATTTGTATAACTTATGGGGGGGGGGGGGCAATACAATACTTTAATAAAAATGTTTGCCAGACTTCTCCTTCAACCCCTTAACGACAAAGGGCGTATATTTCTGCCCTATTGTGGGTAAGGGCGTTCAGAATGGGGCCGCGCGGCGACCCTGCTCTGAACCGCCGCAATCCCGGGTGCTGAATGTAGCCTGGGACCGCGGCTATTAGCGAGCACGGTCCGATCGCCGTGCCCGCTAATCAGGTAATCAGATGCAGCTGTCAAAGTTCACAGCTGCGTCCGATTACCGTATGCAGCCGTTCCCTGGTGTCTAGTGGGGAGATCGCTCCACCCGGAACGTTGTCCTGGAGGAGCGATCTCCGTATCTGCTGCCTGGGGTCTCCACTAAAATGGCGCTGATCCCGGCTCGGCACTCATTTGTTTTCGGCTGTAGCAGCCGAAAGCAGACGAGTGCCTATGTCATGGATCTATGCTGTATAAGTATACAGCAAAGATCTCAATGAGAGATCAGAGTGTATATACTAGAAGCCCCCTCCCCTAATAAAAGTTTGAATCACCCCCTTTCCCCAGGTTATAAATAAAAATAAATAAACATATTTAGTATCACCGCGTGCGTAATCGCCCAAACTATTAATTTATCACATTCCTGATCCCCTACGGTAAACGGCATAAGCGCAAAAAAATCCCAAAGTTAAAAATTGCGCATTTTTGGTTGCATCAAATCCAGAAAAATTGTAATAAAAAGCGATCAAAAAGTCGCATATGCACAAAGGATAAAACATGACTAAAGGATAAAAGCGCTATAAGCCTGGGAATGGAGCGATTTTAAGGAAAATATATTTGTTAACAATGGTTTGAATTTTTTACAGGCCATCAGATAAAAGAAAAGTTATAAATGTTACATATCGTTGTAATCGTAACGACTTGAGCAACATGCATAACAAGTCAGTTCAAATTAACAAAATGCGTTGTTGTTTTTTTTCAATTTCACCACACATTTATTTTTTTTCTGCTTTTGTAGTGTACTTTATGCACAAATTCAGCCTGTCATTGCAAAGTAAAATTAGTGGCGCAAAAAATAAGGGCTCATGTGGGTTTCTAGGTGGAAAAATGCAAGTGCTATGGCCTTAAGGGGTTAAGCCAGGCCCTTTTTTCCTGAGATCATGCCTCCTTTTTTGACCTGCCAAAAAAGTGCATCCAAAGTTTCTAAAAAGCTTAATAAATGTAGAGAAAAGTCACATTTTGGAGATAATTCTGGCTTAGACACATTAATCCATCTAGGCCATATTAGTCATTACCATTTTAATTGATAATTGGACACAAATTTTTTTAGAATCTCACCACCCATCCAGACGAAGACATTCTTCTGAGTTGTGTTCTCCCATGCATCGGTAACAGCAACAAGTACATCATGGAAGGTAGTTTTATTAATCTCTGATATTTCATCATCTGTAAATAAACTGTGGAAAAATTTACATCAATTTGCAGCTCATGTTAGAATGACAGAAACTATAAGATACATTACTTAGAGCCTCATATACGTCGGGTGGTATGTAGTAGGTCAGAGTAAAATGACCACTTGTGCACCAAATTAAAAAAGGGAAGAATCATGGTACAAGAAACACTTTTATGTGGCCTTTTAATATGTAAAAAGATACAAAAGTTCTAAGAAAGTACATTAGCAAAAGGAGGTTGATTTTTGTACTAAAAATGTATGTAATAGGCAATGTAGACTAGTTGCTAGTTGAAAAGGAGCTGTCACATTGACAATGTAATCCAACCTACAGGTAAATTTTATTAAGCTAGTTTGTAAGCCATACAAATACACTTACAAATCGATCTTTTAGAGGTAGCTAGGTTTTATATGTTATATGCAACCCCAGAAGCTAATATGCAACAGCAGAAGAATAGCAGGTCAGGGAGCAGGTGGCTCTCTGTTTTACCACAGTTTTCTATTGTATCTACATCCTAAGGATGAAGATACAGTTGAAAGTGGTGCTGCTGGAAGGGGACCCTGCTGAAGGTTCGGTGCAGGTGAGGCATATGTCCTATGATTATATAAGTCTTGGCTTTGGACTATTCAGCAATATTATTGTATCCTGTATGGTAATTCAACCTTTAATAGGTCTGTTTTTAAATGGTTACTAATAATAAGCCGAAAAACGTGGTAAACCACATTTTTTTGTTGGCTAAAAAGAAACCCTGATGTGTTTCGATCAGTTTTTAACCCATTTTTCCCATGAAACAGATACATGGAATGGACTGCAAAAACGCAATGTGAACCTAGCCTAATACATACAGTACATCACACCACCACTAACAAAAGTTTTGCAATGAATGTAATAGTGTACATAATCAAACACTTACCCGTTTTTCTTATTTTCAAACCAAAATCTGTCCCCTTCTCTTATTCGATTAAACTGACTTATAATGATATCAGATATAAGGGTATTAGAATTTCCTTCAATCTCTGACAATACTCCGGGAATAAGCTCCAGCTTTTCAATGTCATTGTTGTACAATGCTTTCAGCTGTTTAATAATACAAACATGTATGTTTCAAAGGGCTGCCAAGTAAATTTACACTCCACAGAGACTATAAAATTTCAAAATGTAAGAGAAAAATCCCTATATTTGCAACCTGCTCATAACTTTGCAACAATTTTTTAAGTGATTGTCCTCAAAATTAGCTCCAAATGTAGTTGGTTTCTGCTGGCCATGACCCTATTCATCAGAACAAGGGGCCATTAGAGGAACCTATGATATTCTTATAGACTAGACCCTTAAAGGCGGTTTAAAGGAGGATTTATGGCCCTATTTTACCAAACGATTATTGTCCGCACTTGGCCGATTACCGGCCGTTCTGGCCGATAATTGTTTGGTGTAATAGAACTTGTTTCAAGACAACATGTTCTGCATTTTTGGACTGAAGTTATTTAGAGGTCAAAATACAGTTGTATTTTGATTACTGCAGCTGTAAATGAAGGGCATGATCATTATTTATGGCCACAATTATCCAAATATGGACGTATTTTCACCTCAAAATGACGTCCGGTCATGAATATGACAAAAAAAAAAAAGTGTGAACATAGCCTAAAGTAAAACATTCAATATCTTGTGATATGTGTTCTTTCAAGGCAGGTCCTTTCTATCTTGTGTACCAATAGGTAAAATCTGTTTGATTCTTCTGTCAATACAACATTATTGCAAATTTACATATATTATCTATCTATGTGTATTAGATAGAACAAATTACTAACCTGTTCTCTTATGGTGGTGTTTTTTATATCGCCCCAATCTAAATTGTGTCCATAGTGCTCTTTCAATTTCTTATAACTAGGAAGTCCCATGTCTCTCCCACGTAAGATACTGGAAGCTACCAAGTCTGTTCGAGAATATTTTATCTGTCCATACCAGTAGTCTAAAAAATGACAATTTGTATAGGTAAGCAATGATATTTATAACCAGTATAACATTAATATTAGTACAAACTGTTGGATCGAGAAAAAAGTCCAGTCCACAGATTTCTATAGGAGGTCCATACACCTCAATACTTCCAATTACTGCCTTTTACTGCCAATTACAAGTTTCTTTGAATATACTGCTAGCTATCTTTCTTGAGCTTAGATTCACTGAATAGAATGAGCTGTAATACCTGATACGAGTGTATTGAGCTATGCCCAGTAAGGTATGCAAAGGCAGCAGTACTTGTGACCATTTCAGCCAGCTGAGCAGAAGGGGTGCTGGCAGTCTTACCCCTACTGATATTGGTAGCCTGTATTAGGGATAGGCCATCAATATAAAGGTCCTGGGAATTTTTTTTTTATTATACTGTATTTTACCTCTCAGATCTGGCACTATAATATGATCTTCTTTCTCGGCTACTTGAGAGCACATGCCCAGCAACAGGTGATCAACATCAGCTGGAGTCTTCATGTTAGGGTTCTAAAAAAAAAGGGGAGGGGGATAGAAAAATAAGTTTAATGTAAGGTTTAGATTAATTTTTTTTTTTTAAAAACTGTAATTGTAGCTGCAAAAACATCTGTCTAGTGTGTACAAAATGGACAGAAATGTAGGGTATGAAAAAGGATACATTAAAATGCAGTTAAGGAGAAATATAATGCTCACAATTTGTAACTGCATTAACTTAGTAGAGCATCAATACATGGATGATATTTCCCTTATTGCTAAGAAATTTGACATAGTATAATTTTTTATGAAACCTCCCAACGTCCCTTCCCCCCAATATACCTTTCTTGCATATGGAGTGGTCAACTGCTAAAAGGCTTTATGCTTGCAGCTACCAGCACTTTAAGGGCCCTATTCCACCGGACGATTATCGTTCAGATTATCGTTAAATCGTTCAAATCTAAACGATAATCGTTCGGTTGAAATGCAGTTAACGATTAACGACCGAACGAGAAATCATTGATCGCTTTATCAGACCTGAACCTATTTTTATCGTTGCTTGTTCGCAAAACGCTCGCATTGAATAAGACATCGTTTGGTCGTTCACAATAGATACGAACGCAATAGCGAATAAATAGCGAAGAAAAAAGGATCGCAATTACGATCATAAGTAACGATTACCGTTCCATGGAAATAAGTGAACGTTTTCAGGTCTTTCGCAATAGCGGTCGTTTGAGATTGTTAATCGTTAACGATTATGCAAACGATAATCGTCCGGTGGAATAGGGCCCTAACTTTCTATATGCCAAGATCATTTACAATGATAGCATGCAGGGAGTGAACTTACAGGTGCCGTACTGTTAGGGAGCTAATTGTCATCCCTACAACACAGTTTAGGTGCCGATTGGTTACTATGGAAACCACAAGGCCTCTGTACCAGCCATCAATGCTATGCAGTTTTTTTCAACTCTTTTTTTTTGTCTTCCTTACCACATACTGTACACCTATCTGTCAAGTTTATATCAGCTTCTACCTTCTGTGGTTAATTCAAAACTTTCATACTTTATCATACTGACCTTTCTGTTCCAATAATTGTTGCACAAGCGAAGAGCACAGGAATTTCCACCATCTTTATTTGTCACATTGAGAAAGTTACAGTGTTTATCTCTAGAATTATATTTAGGAATAGGTTAGCTTTGTACAGACAAAGATACAAGTTAGTTGTACAGTTTACAGTTTACAGTGTACTTCATATGCAGCAATTTATTATTAGAGTAAAATATATATTAGGAAATTGTAGTTTTCAGCGGTTCCAAACATGTTTAGTTAACTAAGAGAGCATAATCAGGGTGCTTGATAATTGACTGAGCACCTCAGGGTGCTTTTTAAGTAATCTTGCTACTAGCTAGCAATTAGTAGCACAAATATTTAAAGAGTTTTGGAGCTCCTGGCATCATCATTCATTATGACACCGGTAACTCCAAAATCGTTCAAGGGTACAATACAGTAAACAGTTTAGTAGCCATACTTACATACTTACCAGTCCAGGCTCCTCCTGATTGGTGCTGAATCTGGTACCCAGGGGGATCAGAGCTGGCGCCAGAGTGTGTGGGCAGGAGCGAGGACAGGTAAGTATGGCTGCATTATTGTTTTTTACGATTACGATAGAAGCTGCACAAGCATCTTAGGTTTTACAGTATGCTGTACCAGGCATATTAGAACTCCTACAGTATGCCAGCAATTGGTGGTATACCGTTGGGATTGTAATGTATTTTGCAGAAACCTATTACCCTTTTTAATTCAAATAATTTACACATACCTTACAGAAATTAGAACAAAAAAAAAAAAAAATGTAACAGGTTAACCAGGCCTCTGGTTAAATGCTCAAGTCTTCCTTTGATTTCAATAGGGTTCATTAATGGAATTGAGCACTGAAGCATCGAAAAAGGCTTGACTTGAGTAAGGCTGGGTTCACACTACGTTTTTGCGTATTATTTAAAAAAAGGCTCAACGCTGATGCATTTTGCTCCCTTTTTTTAAAAATAATGGAAGTCAATAGAAAAATGGATGAAAAAAAACAAATAGCAAAAACATAGTGTGGACCCAGCCTAAGGGTACTATTACACGGAACGATAATCGGACGAATTGTCCCGATTCGGCCGATTATCGCTCCATGTAATAAATACAACGATCAGCCGATGACAACGATCATTGGCTGATCGTTGATATAGGTTTGGACCTATTTTCGTCTGGCGCCGACCGCGCACCGCTACGTGTAATAGGGGTGCGCAGCCAGCGACTGACGATATACATTACCTATCCACGTTCCAGGGTTGCTGCTGCGGTCTTCTCCCCGGGTCCTGCCCGCTCTAGCCTCAGAGTGACATGTCAGCCGACAGGCCACGCGGCCAATCACAGGCCGAGGTGGTCCCGGCCTGTGATTGGCTGAGCGGCCTGTCAGCTGACAGGCCACTCTGAAGTTAGAGCGCGCAAGACCCGTGAAGAAGAAGACCGCAGCAGCAGCCCTGGAACGTGGATAGGTATTGTAAATAGTTAAGCAAGGGCTGCAAGGACATCGGCAACTATGTCCCTGCAGCCCTTGTTTAACGATTATCGGGCCGTGTAATAGGCCCAGTAAACGAGCGACGATCTAGCAGATCGCTGCTCATTTACAGGTATTATCTGGCCCCAATCAACATTTTAGTGCTTGCTCAACACTATTGTTAACCTGAATGTAAAACAATACCTCATGTAAACTCCTGAGGGCATCATAGTATATATCTTCTGTGCTGTTAGTGCTAAAAATTCTGGGGATATGCTTGGATCCACATGTTGTTTGTACCCTACAATATAAGGGAAAACATTTACTATTTAAGAACATTTTAAAGAGTGCTCAAATATGTTTAGGCCATTGCAGACTACAGAAATCACCAGTGGATGTGAATGTCATGTGACATAACAACCATGTTAATCTCACTTCAACATCTCTTTTCTACAAGCAGCAAGTCTTCAGTAAAGCTTCTTAACTTACATTACACTTATTACTGCAGGCCTGCATATTATATCATAAGCCATATTTACCTGGACTTTTGCTGGATTTTTTTTATTGTATACACATAGTTTACTGATAAAAGTAAAGTTTTATTTCATTTTTGGTCAATGGTAAAAACGGGTAATTATTTACCAGATGGTAAACAGTTATCTATATTGTTCTTAGGTAGCAAGGCTTGGCTGTGACTGCTACCTATGTACTCACTGCAGGTACACTGTGGAAGTAATAATGAATTCGTTCAAAACAGTATATATAAAAATATAAAAATATTTCCTTGATTTCATTGACCTTCGACCTGAAAAAATACTTTTTTTAGTTCTCTGTTTATGGTAAGGAACTTGACTGTGACGTTTCCACATTTTATGTTGCTTAGTGTAAGTATGTCTATAAAAAGGTTGTAATTGTAGCTAGTTATAATTTAATTGAAGAGTTTTAGGCATTTGGCTTTATAACATTATTCACATAATATTTACTTTTATTCTTTTGATGTTCATATCTATTACGTACCATTATAGCCTGGCAAAGGTTTTGACAAAAATGTAGGAAGCCATTCATAAAAAGCTATTTTCTAGAAAACAGGAAAAATATATAAAAATAAAGTCAGTTATTAACAATTTAATTCATATGTACTATTTAGAGAAATGAGATGAAGCCCCAGAAGGGCTGTGAATGATTTGCATTGTATGTACTGTACAAGGCTGTGAAATATGTAAGCACCATATAAATAACAAAAAAAGATTACCTGGTAAATAGCAGTTACCCATTTCCTTGCATTCTGAAACAAGACTTCATCTGTCCAGTCACTGTGGTTTTGTGCCAGTTTTGCCGCCATGTAATTATGGTATCGGAACCAGACAAGGCTCACTGCTTGGGTAAGTGGATTTTCGTTTCCCATAGCATTACCAAAACCTTTTGTTCAGAATCAAAGAGAAACATCAACATTTTCCATGTAGGATATTTTATTTTTTAAAATGATTTTTCATATTTCTTTGTTAAAGCAAGAAAACCTAAAAATGCTATAAAAAACCCCCCAAATGATCTACAATTTTACCACCAAAGGACGGATTGTTCAGGGTAGTGATAGTATAATTAATTCGCCAGTTTTGCAATTAGATCAATAACTAAGGGTCTATTTACACAGAGAATTATCTGACAGATTATCTGCCAAAGATTTGAAGCCAAAGCCAGGAATGAATCTGGCTTTACTTTATGACCTGATCTCTGTTTATAGTCTGTTCCTGGCTTTGGCTTCAAATCTTTGGCAGATAATCTGTCAGATAATCTTCCTGTGTAAATGGACCCTAACATCTATAATGGCAACTGATTATAAAACAAATTAAAGGCTATGTTTACACATAGTATTTCCATCAGTCTTTTGGTCAGTCTTTTTTTAACCAAAATCAGGAGTGGAACTGGTAGGTCAACATGGGGGCTACGTTCACACTATGTAAGTTTCCGGCCGTAGCCCGTTCCGTGAATAAGCGGCCGGAAACTTACGTAGTTTGCGTACAATGAAAAGTATACGATCTACGGGCACACAGTTCACACTACGTACGAACTTACGCCTGGATCGTATGTGGCGCCGTAAAAAATGAACCAGACCATTGTTTCGGGACGGAAATGCCGTAACTTACGCCCGTAGCGTAACATGTGGTCCCGTACGTAGTGGTGATTTCTTCATTTTGCCAGCTTTTTGTTCCGATCCAAAAGGTTCTGTGGGGTGTCCGGGGCTAGGCGAAGATTTCCAAGTAAAAGACCGCTGTTAGATCGCTACGAAGAGCGCTCGGGAAGCGTAAGTACGCTACGGGCGTAAGTTCGCGGTCCGTACGTATCCGGCCGCAACTTGCGTAAAGTCCCGGCCGGAGTTGCATACGTATATGTCCGGCCGCGAAAAATATGCAGCCGGACATATACGTAGTGTGAACCTAGCCTTATAATGTACAGATTTGCACAGCTTCTGTGTTTTCAATTCACTCCTGGTTTTGGATGGGAAAAAAATACTGATCAAAAGACTGATGGAAATACTATGTGTGAACATCTTATCTATATTGAATTTAGGAGTCTTAAATGAATATTATTACTTTTATGATACACTAGGGGCTCCTGTATAATAACGAATTATACAATATACATGTTGGGATACAACCACAGGCACCTGATATATTATATACCCATTTACCATATATCCCCTCGTCGCCAGTAATCCCTGTTGAAGGATCTGGAATTCTGCACATAGGAAGACTCTGTGTAGTATAGGGTGGGAAGAGTCCATCTGGTCCAGAAGCCAGCTTTCCACCAGAGAAACTTCTTAGAGCATCACTCCAAGAATGCGATGAGCCATAGATTGAGCTGCCATCTATCCATGCTGTTACTGTATTAATCTGGAAAATGAATGAATTATTTGTCATATAACCAGCATAGCAACTAGCTCTTCTAATGCTGGGTTTACATGGAGCGATAATTCGCCCGAACGTACGAGTAACAATTTCGAAGTAACGATTTTTTTTAAATAACGATCAGCGTTTAGACTGAACGATATATCGTATGGAAAAATTGTTTTGCGATCGCTTAAGCCTATCTTGCACAAAGGTTAAATCGGGGAATGACTGTTTACACGGAACGATCTGCGATTTTTTTGCGAACGACCAGCGACAATTTGAGAACATGTTCAAAGCTAAAAATGAAAAATTTCAGGCTCGTCGCTTGATCGTTCGCTGCATTTACACGTACGATTATCGTTCGAATTGGATCGTTATTGTGCAAATTCGCACGATAATCGTTCCATGTAAACGCAGCATAAGAAACTAAACTAGAATGAAAGTAAGATAAATGTATAAACAGTTTACAAGCTTATTAACACATGGAAGACATAAAACCGTACCAAGGGAAACATGTATGCAGGCTATGGGGGGGGGGGGGGGTTACAGGAAGAATTTGTGCAATGAGGTCAACAACAGTGGGGGTGGGGTGAAGAGCTGGTATATCAGGAGAAGGAGGCAAGTTTGCTAAACGATTGTATTTGCAAAAATGAATTAAAAAGTACACACTCTTTAATATATTTGCTACCTTTTGGTCAGAAAGTTTTTACCATATTTATTTACTAAAGGAAGATGTGTCAGTAATAATACAGGGGTGTAAATAAGCTAGATAGTGTTAGGGCTAGGTTATGTTGTATCAATTATCCTGCTGTATCACTGTGCACTCATTACAATTAATATATACATGTATGAAGCCATGTCAAAATATAACTGAATGAACTGAAACTCAAAAATTAGAAGATTTCCAAGGTTAATAATATATTTTGTTTTCACTAGAAGAGGTCCATGTCACTTATTTAAAGCGACTCTGTACCCACAATGTAACCCCCAAAACGCTTGTACCTTCAGATAGCTGCTTTTAACCCAAGATCTGTCCTGGGGTCCATTTGGCAGGTGATGCAGTTATTGTCCTAAAAAACCTACTTTTAAACTTGCAGCCCCATGCCCAACGGCATGGCCTAGATTGTGTATGCATTAGGCTGGCACAAACTCTCTGTACCTTCTCCCCACCCTCCTCATCATTAGGAATGCTCCAGGCAGATTGTCTCCTATTCCCCACCTGTGTCAGCCCGGCACATAGGCTGGATTATTAAGGCACCTGTGCAATGTTCAGACAGGAGAAAATGTTTCAGTGGCATTCCTAATGATGAAGAGGGTGGGGAGGAGGGATGGAGGGGTGGTGCAAAGTTAGGGCACAGGTATTCTAAGCCACGCCCATTGGGCATAGGGCTGCAAGTTTAAAAGTTGTTTTTTAGGACAATAGCTGCATCACCTGCTGAACGGACCCCAGGACAGATCTTGCATTAAAAGCAGCTATCCGAATGTACAAGTGGTTTGGGGGGGTCAGATTGTGGGTACACAGTCGCTTTAATGTTATCTGTAAGGGGTGCTCTGTACTGTTCTGCAGACTTCACAATAAACCTTGACGCCTTCTTCACCAACACTTCAGCTTCAAGTATAGTAATCATACAACTTGAATTGGGACGTTATTAGAGTTTCTATTTCTATGTTCAGCCTCTATTACCTGCTCTCTTGGGCTGTTGGGACTTTTTCCTGTATCATAAGACCACTTTATTCTTTGGAACGGCAAAACCACATTGCCTTTCTTTGTAGGATCAAACACTGGATCTCCAGGAGGGATATAAATATTAAGAAATTCTGGTGGACATGCTGGCAATTGTGTGGACACTATTTCTGAAAGGACATGATAACCTAAAAGAGAAAAGGCAAACATTGTCTAGACCCTTGTCTGCAGTAATGCTACAGATAATTACATTTCACTAAACTATAGAATGAAATACGGTTTTAGGCCATGTTCACACTATGTATATTTTCCATAAATAATGTCCGTTGTTGCAGATTGCAACACCGGCCGCTATTTACTAATATTGTGAAATAATTAATTTCAATAGAAATGAACGACCGTAGTGTATATACACTGTATACACTAGCCGTTGATCTATGCTGCACAAAAACCTGCGTGTCTATTTTGTGCGGCTGCTATTCAGTGAATAGCAGCCGCACAAAGTAGACTGTGCAGACAGATGTCCTTTACATTGTATACTGTGGTTAATTGGAGCGAAGGCACACCCGAATGTGCCCGTATCCAAATTAACATGAAGTGATATTCACCCAGCCGGTACTAAAGTATTGGCAAGGTAAACATCTCAGACAGCGGCCGCTGTTCATACATAATGTGAAACTGGCCTTAAACAGTAACATGGTGTAAATTTGTTCCTGGCATTTTTTTTTTTTTTAACAAGACTCATTTTGCTTGAAAACATGCACCTTTACTACACTATAGCACTCTGTCTTTTGGGAAAAAAAATGCTTTAAACACACACAAAAATGTGATCAAAAACTAATATTGAGGCTATATTCACACACAATAAAATAATACCAAAATACGGCCTTCATTTTTTTGTAAAAATAAAACAATTTGTTGGAAAAACACTGGTTCTCTTCTCTTCCTGCGCACTCATCCGCCTCTGCCCCCCCCCCCCCTTCCATAGACCATAATGGACCGGCTAAACCATCTTTACTTTGCTTTTGTGCAACAGATAAAAAATAGGAGAGTGGGGGGGGGCTGGAATATAACCGTGTCAGTACAGAAGGAACATCTTCCACTTAATAAAACCTATAAGAGCGTTTCTTATAAATGATTGTACTATTGATTTTTGCAAAGTTATTTGTAATGAAAGTTACACTGTCTTTTTTGCCCATAGAAGCCAATCAGTGCTCAGCTGTTATACATTCTTAACAAGTTCAGATATAATTAAAGTACAACTCTCATTGGTTGATATAAGCAACGACAGTTTTACTATTTGATATTTATTTACTACCGAAAACACATGACATAATTTTTAATATTTAAGCTATTGGAAGGTTTACACATGTGAGAACAAGTAAAAGTTATTTTTGTTGTAAAGTCAGGTACTGTAGTATATAATGAGCATGTTCATTATTTTTATACCCGCATTCAATTATGGCCGATTGTCAATTCCCCATAGACTTCAATAGTGCACATTATTACTTTGAAAATACAGTTGTATTTTTATTTTACTCAAAACGTCTGTATTTTGCTTTTAATTTACTGTGTGTGAAAATAGCGTAATTTTGCATGTTTATTCTTCTGCACTAAAGCCAATTCAGTTTCAAATATCTGGTCTTGCATTATATGCAAACAAATGCAAGCTTAGCCTGAAAGACATTCTGGAAGAAGTGACTGTATATTGCATGTTGCCTCACCAAAATATACCGCCATCACTGTCAAATTTTGAGAAGATGATTGACCAGACGGTCCATTCATGACTGCGTTACTGATTTCCCGTGGGTTTGGCAGCTGTGGCTCTGTTGCAATTTGATAAACTCCATCAGAGTAACTTGCCGGGATGAGGCGCATTAGTTTAGAACCTAGTGAAGAACAACATGAATAGCATTTCTGAAAATAAGATCTGTCAGTTTCACTTCTATTCATAGTATTCTAGCTCTGGTATTTAAAGGGAATCTGTCAGCTGTAATTCACATTCCAAAACTGCCAATACTGTTAGATAGTTGTTAGGTAAAGAAGACACACAGTACCTTTTATATATCCAACTGTGCTTCCAGAACATAGAAAAATGCTTTTATTCTCCGATATAAGGAGTCAAAGTGGCTTTTCTAGGACCTAATCTGCAGTAAGCTGCAATGATTCCTCTCTACCCCCTTGCTGCCTGACTGACAACATGACAAGCAGGTTCAGGTATGGGAGGGGGGAGTAAGGAGCAGAGGTAGAGCTACTGTCGTAGAAGCCACAGTGGCTGCTCCGAGCCCACCACGTCTGGGGGCCCGGTGGCCTGGAACTGTAATAGAGGGGGGGGGGGGGGAATCAAAAGTTTTATAAAGGGCCTAGCCATTTCCAGTTATGGGCATAACTAGTAAGGAGGTATTACTGCCCTGCAGCACATCAGGAGCCGCTTTGACTCTCCACTTTTTGTATTAGAATAAAAGTTCTGGAAGCACAGATATTTGACAGGTACCATGTGTCTCCTTGACCTAACACCTACCTAAGGATTTGTTTACACAGACACATTTTCCAATGCAATTATTAAAACCAAAGCCAGGAAGAGACTATAAACAGAGAACAGGTCATAAAGGTAAGACTGAGATTTCTCCTCTTTTCAAATCCATTACTGGCTTCTTTTTTTTTTTCTTTTTACCAAGTGCAGCCAAAAATCTGTATACATGAACACACCATAAATGTGTTGGCAGTTTGGAACCTGAATTGCAGATGACAGTTCCCCTTAAAGATAAAGGAAAAGACATTAAGATAGTACTTCGCAGAGAAATCCCAACACTCACCAAGTCCATATTTAAATTTTTATTCAGCTTTGCATATCCATACAAATACGCAGGATGCATTTCGGCAACCAGAGCCAGTTGAAAAAGGCAGTTGCCGAAACGCGGCCTGCGTATTTCTATGGATATGTGAAGCTGAATAAAAACTGAAATATAAATTTGGCGAGTGCTGGGATTTGTCTATGAATTACCCCTTTAAGATAAATACAGGTCATTGTCATACTTTACTCTGAGGCAGATTATCAGTTTTCAAAATGAATGTGTTAAACTAGAATTCACTAAAGAATATAGATAATGTAGTGATAAACAAAGAAACAAAGATAGGAGCACTCTTCTTACTGCAACCAACAGTGATTTATTCAGCCGGCTAGCTGGTCATCGGATGCAGACAGATAACAGGCAACAGCTGTTTCGCACGACGCAGCGTGCTTTTTCACAGCCAAATATACGGTGAGTCAGAGTGCTGTGGTTCGTCTATGGCTTGAGTGGTGCGGGGAAGCCGTTTTAAATGAGCTCAATTAGAATATAGATAATACCTGCAATTTAGGATTAAAAGCTAAACTTTTAGGAGCGGAGGATTTTATAGCATAGGGGTCAGGCTCCTTTTCCAGGATACAGAGCTCTACAACCCCTATAACGCTTCACACAACCATAAAGTTAAGTAATAAAATTTTGTCTGTTTGAAACCACTGTATACAGTTATGAATGCTGTGAAATTCCCATTGTCATTATTCAAAATGGCTGATGGTGTTTTGTATATATGAGATGATCATTGATATTAGTCATTGGATAATAGCAGCACAGTTTCTTACATTGCAACTACCATAAATCCCTTTTTGACCCAATATGTTTTTATGGTGGAGTCATAAGCATGGATATACAGTGATATACAACTTTGGATTACAAGCATAATTTGTTCTGGGAATGTTCTTGCAATTTAAATAATTTGTATGCCAAAGAACATTTTCCCATAACAAAGAACAGAGTTGATCAGGTAGCAGTGCGTTAAAATGAGAGGGCTTTGTAACCCTATCCAGACTAAAAGAGTTCAACATCACGTTTTTCGTGTCTTTTTTTTTATTATTATTTCTCTCATGATCTATGTCAATGAATAGAACAACAGGATGCTTACAGGTCCTACTGCTCTATTCTGTCCCCTATGTTCAGTCCACCCAAACCTGCAGTGAGCGGACTAAACAATACAGTGGTGGCGCATCCCTAGCAGCTTCTAGGGATGCTGAAAGGGACGTGAACCAGGCAGAATCATTTAGTGGGCTGCATGTGGCACGGGCTGCATGGGCCATACATTGCACAGTTGCTGTATTCTATCCAGAAACATTTTAGAAACTTGATCAACCTATTAATGATTTATGATAAACCAATTCAATGAAAGTGGGAGACTTTAATTTGAATTCCATGACATCTTTGGATCCAGGAAATAAAAGTGGCAAAGGCAATTTGAATGGGCGCTAATATAATTTGTACCATAAGGGCCATCTGCTTCTTTTGTTTAAATCACTTTATGGTTTGAATGGCCCTTAAAAATGACTCAACTTACCTTTGGAACCCATGCTATGATACGCAAGATTATTATACCACCCATCATAACGCTGAATTTCCCAGTTCATCTGTGCATCTGCTAAAAAATGGTAAAAGTTTTATTATTAATAAACACCAGAAACAAAGCGTCATAAAGTTATCTGACATCTTCTGAATGAAGGAACCATGTTTAGGACAGGGAAACAAGCTGCCAAAAGTTTGTTAGTTGTATCATTTATCAGAAGATAAGAGAATATGGTCTGAATATACTGTTAAAACTCAATCATGCAGCGTTCAGCAATTGCCATTAGTGATTGTTCATAGTTCATGACTATGACATATGCTATAACTAAGGACATTAGTTCAAAACTTGTCAGCAGTAGTAGTTTTGTCAATCAGAATTATAAATAAAAGTTTTAATAGCCTCACACAGTGGCTGGGGAGTAGGGAGTGGCATATGGAAGTGAGGTGAGCTGTCAAAAATTATAACCAGTAAAAGATAAGTGATCTGTTTACAATGACTTTACATGACGACTGTTATACTGGATTCAAGAGAAAAACGTGCATGTTATCTATGACTAACTTTTTTCTAAGAATCATAATAATTATCTAGATAATCAGCACTTGTTTACAGTGTGGCTCAGGCTGTATAATATGGCCAGAGGCTATGCTCACACGCTGTAGAATAATTTTGAGTGAAAAATATTGCTGTACTTTCAATGTAATAATGTGTTCTATTGAATGAATTAACCATAAGTACACATATAGTAGAGAAAACAGCCATGAAGTATGTGCATAAAAAAATTAACATGCTTATTAGTTACAACCTTCATTTGATAAATAAATAAATAAATCTTTTTCTGTGGATCAGTTTAAATGCAGTGTTACCAAATATGTAGTTACCAAATATAGGTAGTTTTATAGTTTAATGTTTTTTTAGTATTTTTATGGGGAAAAATATTACTGCAAGGGTACGTTCACACTGAGTAAAACAGACAAAAATTCTGAGGAGCGGAACCCCTTTCCTCAGTGTCTCATTGTAATTTGTTGCGCTCCTTCGCTCAAAGAGTTGACATGAAAAACGTTTTGAACCAATTAGGTAGTGTTAAAACTGTAATGCTATTAAAAAAAAATTCTATGCACTGTAAAGTGTTGATAGTTATACAAATGTAAAATAAATGTACCTACCCAGGCACATCCACACATGGATGAAGAAGAGCCAGATATGTTTTCGGGTCATAATAATTCTTGATGCTTTGAAAAGAAATAAATAGTAAAATGAAAATAAATAAGCAAATAAAAAATTCTGTATAGAACACAACCAATAGCTGGGTAACAGAAAGCTAGCATATAGGATCTAGTTGGGTGGAACCTGTTGATCATTCCACCTTCTGACAGGTGCTCCTTCTGTAATACCAATGCATGATTAATGCTCTCTATTTGCTGGTTCTCCTGTATTTTATTATATTTTGTTTGGTAAAAGTATATGCCCCTTCTGTCGCACTATACTAATACACCACAGATTGCGTAACAGAGATTTGCCATTCACGGGAACTACGTCATGAATAACAAACTGTTTCTCTGTTTAATTTGCAAATGTCACAATGGGAGAAATGATTTCCAGCTAGCCCAGTAAGATTACTACTGCATAGTTCCTCGACACAAAGTGATCTCAGTAATAGCATAGGTTCGCCAATGGTAAACTACACCTCAATGGTATCTGAACATGAAATCATACACTTAAAGAGTGGTGATTAAATGGGATCGTGTGTAGGTGAGCTTTCTCCCACATAGAGTTCATACTGACGTCTTTTTTTAATGTTTGTCGTTATAGGGTGATAAGTTTAGCCCCTAGGTAATCAGTGTCAGTGTCCGGAGGAAACGATCATTCTGAGTGACGCATTTTAATGTGTTTAGTTTTCATTTTATTGGCTTTTATTGTTTTTTAATGAGGGGAAGAATCCTTGGATTTTCGCATGAAGAGTGATTCAACAGTTATAGATTTTCTCTGGTTTAATAAAACCAAGCCATACATATGTTTGTTTTTTTAATTAAAAACCAAGCCATAAAAAAAGACTAATAATAGGCCTACATGGCATATATGAAATATAGGGGTGTTTGAATGGATTCTTTTTCTGTCTGACTATGAGATTTTGCTGTCCTTACACTTCAGATAACTGTTGGCTCAACACGTATTCTGCCAACAGCTATTCTACCTCACCTCCTGCATAGACATGCACACTTGGCCAAGCATGCATGCGTTTTGACCCGGGAGAAGGGGATTACACTGCTAAAAGACACATCTGGCAATGGCGTATCTCTCCTAAGATTAGCCTGTCCTTTTTATCCCCCGACATTTCAGGAATAAATTCAGTACATCTCTATACACATTAGTAATATTTATGGTTTGGTAAATGTACATTCTGTGTGCTATAAAAGTATACGTTTGATGCCTATTAACCTCTCCCCCCTCAGTCACTTTTTGTTTTTGCACTTTAGTTTTTTCCTCTTTGTGTTTACAAGGTCATAGCGCTTGCATTTTTTAACCTACAGACCTACATGAGCCCTACAATTACAATGATAGGCAACTTGTATGACTTTTATTATATCTGACTGCTTTTAAAGAATTGAAACCTTTAAAAAAAAGGTATGTGTTTAAAATTGCTCTATTCTGATCACTGTAATGTGTTTATTTTTTGGTCTCGGGCTATTTGAGGCATCATTTTTTTATGCCGTGATCTCTACTTTCTATTGGTATCTTGCTTGCCTATATACGACCATGCATTGTGAACCCTCTTTGTACATCTCTTAACCCATCAGCGAATGCGGGAGTTGCTGGTGGTAAAATTGATTAACTGGGTTGGAGACTATGTTTGCAATTTTTTCATCCTTTTTTTTTAATGGAGAATCAATACCCACAGACATCTTGACCTTGTAGGTTCCATTTTTAAAGGTTTTATAAAAGATAGAATCTTAGATTTCCCCCCCCCCCCGAATTGTACAAAAGTGTACAACTTTACACCTTTTTGTGTCTATCGCCTACATTGCTTGTATCACATCTTCAGTCTTCTTTTTTGTTCTTATTTTTATTTCATAGGTCCCCTAGAACAACCCTTGTTTCATTATTTCTCACAACCTCTAACAATAGTCCTTCCGATGACGTCTTCACAGGCTCCTTATCTCCTCCCCTTCCCCATGCTATTGATTCATACCTTGGAATGGATCTATTATCTATCTGTAGCTCACTCAGCTAAATTATTTTTTACCTCAGGTACAATTTGTATGCAAATGATACACAGATCTACGTGCTGACAATATTTCTATTTGCATATTCAGTTTCCTCAAGATGCCTAACAGGAGCATAAAACATAATCTGAACCTAATGAAGTTTTACTCCCTCCCAAACTTTATTGAGATTGTGCTGCAGAATATTTTACTCAATCAGGTAATAATTGTAATAGTAACAATAATAATAATAATGCTAAAGGGGTTATCCAGCGCTACAAAAACATGGCCACTTTCCCCCTACTGTTGTCTCCAGTTCAGGAGTGGTTTGCAATTAAACTCCATTTACTTCAATGGAACTGAGTTTTAAAACCCCACCCAAACTGGAGACAACAGCAGGGGGAAAGTGGCCATGTTTTTGAAGCGCTGGATAACCCCTTAACAATAATGATGATGATGACGATGATGATGATAATAATAATAATAATAATAATAATAATAATAATAATAATAATAATAATAATAATAATACTATTATTAAAAATAAGCACTCAGACAGAAATATTAGATTACTGCAAAACTCAGCCCGCAGTTATGTTTCAGGAAGATACGTAAGTGGTTACAGACGTGATCAGATTACTCACTGGGTCTTTCCAGAGAGAGCATAAAGGTGCTTCTTCCGCCGTCCTATACAAAAGTTCTCAGGGACTACTTTGGTTAGTGTAGCTCTTGGTGAGAGATTGCTGACTGCTAGACATGCTTCTACAAGGCACTCATGGACATTTTGTCCAGGAGGTGTATCATTGGACTGGGAGCACAATAGTCATTTTAACATAGTGCCTGCCATCGAGGCAGTCCTGACCAAGCTGTTAGGAATCATTGGGAACAGTGATTAGGTGAGAGCATGCACATACTTTATGGTAAATAGGTCAGACCACCAGTAAAGAGAAGCAGCTATAGACCATCCAGACACAGGTTGTTCCTTCATTACACACCATACTCTGCCCATGTGCTTATCAGAAGAAAATTTGGTGTCACAGCCCCTATTAAGTGTCCCACCATTGCTGCCATTGACTGCTTTGGACGGGAACCATATAATCTAGATTTTGTTTGGGATCTGGGGATGGTCAGGTATGCAGTATAGGAGGTCTTATGATGAACCCTCAATTGCTGCATTTGCTGTTATGAACTGGGTAGCCATCACATATGACAGTCGGTCATCCCTGGCAGCGTTATGAGGGACACTAACAGCTCACTGATATGTGCACGACATTTGTTGCTTCTCTGGGCAGGGCTTTCATCTGGCATTGTTCAGCAGGATAATGCTCACCCACATACAGTAAGGATTTGCAGGAATGTCACTGCTAGATTGCAGGACTCCTGGTCATCAGATTTATAACCAGAGGAGCATTTATGGGGAGCCAGCTTCTGCAACCTACAAGTCTACTTACTCAACATCTGAAACATCTCTGGGCAAAGGGGCACAGGACGCCATACAAAACTGTATACCTCAACCAAATGTCATCTTGTATCCAGGATAGAGGCGGCTCAATTGGGTACTAGAGCCTTCTTCTCAATTGTACAGTTTTCCCCAATAAACATAATATATATATATATATAATCCTTGCATTTACACATATAGGCTAAGTTCACACAACGTCAAACAACAGCTGTGAAAAAACGTCCGTTTTTTCTGCTATTTAACTGACTGCAATGGCAATGCATTGAAGTCAATGGGAGGACGGACGTCCAAAGCACACAACGCATTGAAAAATGGCCGTTTTTACCGCGAATGTTCTACTCTATTAGACTTAACGTTATATATCAACGCATTATCAATGAAGAATAAAACAAATTGTTTTATACATTCATGCTTTAGTGACCTTTTAGAGCACAAGTTATATTTATTCGATCCATGGAGAAGACTGGTAATCTGCCAAGATAAACATATAATCATCTAAAATCTTCATAAAACTAATAGTAAGACATGGTGTTAGGTTGTCCTCATGTGTTCAGCAAAGGAATATTAATGAAAATTTCCCATTTATCACCATACAACCATTCATCTACAACACATAATACAGTAGTACTTACATACTGTATGTACTAGTCATTATATAACACATTTATACAATATATAATTATAATAAGGCTCTATGGCAGGTTTACAACTCACCTCTGTTTGCACAGTAAATCTCAGCACAGGTTTCCCGTTGTTTGCTGTCAGTGGCAGAAGTATTCTGTGTGTGTGACATTGGGAAGGAAGTTAGTAGGTACAGTAGCAACAGGGATGGGCTTCTGCCTTATTTGAATATTGTTCTCTAGAAGACAAAAGATACACATTGACGTTATATGATGCTGATGTAACCTGTGTCTTAAGCACCCCCACCTCCATCTTTTGGTGTGAGGCTGGGTATAAAAGGGCCAGCTCTTAAAATTCCATTTCAGCTCTTCTAAACCTACTGGACCTGACACACTGACAAAGCTTCCAAGATCCGCACATTTAAAAGGTCAGTCTGTTCATTGCTTTAGATGGTTTATTATTTATTTGATTGCATTTTCTTGTAAGTTTTTTTCTATGATCATTTTATGCTGGCGAGGGGGGAATTCTTCTATTACATAGTGCAGTAGATTATTTATTCTGTACTTTATTCTTATACAAAGAAACTAAAATAAGGCAAATGATGAATGTGATTCTAATATGTTGTTTGTAATAGTAATAATAATAATAATAGTCTGTTATTACAAGTTAGCAACGCTTTATGCACTGATAGTATACTGTATGTACTATTTCATTCCTGTTACTTAAACATATTCCATGGTCTTGCATATGGTTGTTTTTGTTCACCCCCCCCCCCCCCCCCCCCAGAATACTTTGGCAGCCATTTTATTTCTTTTTATGTGTTTTTGTCTTTAATTATATGTAAATTTTTTGGTTATATTTACTAATGGAGAGCATTACATTTTTGCAACATCTCTTATACTTTTTTTTTGTTTATGATACTTTTAATAAAATGAATCATGCTCATGCAATAAACCTGGGTTTGAGATACGACATCATAGAATAAGTTCCTATGAAACAAGTTATCTTATCCACTTTATACACCTTAGGGCAGGGGTAGGGGAACCTTTGGCTCTCCAGCTGTTGCAAAACTACAATTCCCATAATGCCTGCACAGCTAAAGGCAAGATTTTGGCTCTCTATGCATGATGAGAATTGTAGTTTGGTGGCAGCTGGAGTGTAATATATCAATGGATTATAAATGAAGGATAAAACAAGGCCTCTGTGTCTGCAAAATAACTAAATGGAGCATACTCACCTTGCCCCCTCTGGTTCTCATCCACCCTCAATGTTCAGGCTGATACTTGTGTAAAATAACAAAATAATGCATACTCACCTCATCCAGTCCAGTGCTGTCACAGCTGTACACCCTGCCTGTGCCCCCAGCGACTCACTTACAATATTAATGTACTCACCCTGCTCCCCTAATGACATTCTGAAAAAACACAGCAACCAGTCACTGATGTTGCAGTGTGTTCAGAGTTTTATCAGGAGAGTAGGGAGAGTATGTGATCTGGGTAAGTAAGTCGAAGGATTGGGGCATGTGTAGCTGACGTGGGAATACTTTTTTTTTTAAATACCTTAAGTGGCTTTTTTATTTGTTTATTTATTTACTGTATTTATTTTTTTTATTAAAACTGATACCCCCTTTAATGTACCAGCAGTAAAGTGTACCAGCACCGCATTTCAGTCTTAAAAGAAAATGGGCACTGATATTTTTATTGCTCGGGTGCTTCCTAAAATTAAAGTTTCTTAATAGGCTTCATTAATATTTTTCTCACCATTTTGCTTTTGAGAAATGTTAAGCCACTTTTAATTACCCAATAATCTTTCATTAGTAGAAGACATTCTGCCAGTTTACGCAAAATGACAATGTAAGTTATGAGAATGGAATTTCTCAGCAGGTGGCAATAAATATATATGTCAGGGCTTAAAGGGGTTGACTGAAAAAATATTGTAATGTCTCAACATTCTCATGGTGGCATGAAAAGCCTGGATCCTCTGCTGGTTTCTCCTCCAGTCCTTCCTGTTCTTTATCCCAATACACAGGAAATTTCCACCTCAGCCAGTGATTTACATAATTCAAAAAATACCATGATGATATTAAAATATATAATAGAAATTTTCAATTTAAGGCTATGTTCACACAACGTTTTTTCATCTCCGTTTAAAATGACGTCCGTCATTTTGAGTCTAAAATAACAGACGTTATTTTGTTGCCTGACCTCCCCTTAATGCACTGACGGGTGTTTGCATATTATTCTAGTTTGGTTACTAATCGGCCGTTGGATGGGGCTTAATTGAAAAGTCTATTGAATTTAATAGCAAAAACGGAGACAGAACGGTGACAAAAGGAAAACTGTGTGTGAACTACAAATAAAAAACATCCGCTGTTTGCAAAAGACTTCCAAAAATAATGTTCATGTACATTATTTTGACGTCCGTGGCAAAAACGTCTGTTTTTCAATGCTTTGTGAGCATTGGACGTCTGTCTTTCCATTGACTCCAATTCAATGGCATTGCAGTCAGTTAAATCTTGGCAAAAACGGACGTTATTTTAAATATGAAAATCGGCCGCCTTTTTAATATTTTTGACGTTGAGTGAACATAGCCTAAAGGGGTAATCCAAAACAAAAGATTACATGGTTAAAGCCTATGATTTTAAACCACCACTAATTTCTAGATCAAAACACTCTTTACAGCACTCAAACCCCTTTTAGTAGCATTTTGCGGATATAATCTTCGTTTACGCAACTATCCACTTAAATCAATGGCAATTCATTTAGAGTATTAAAAAAAACGGTAAAATCCTCTATAAAGTAACATTTCTAGATGATCTTATCTGAGAACTCTGCAGTATGCTTATTCACTGTTATTCTCTTACAAGTGTGTGAATAAATTGACAAATGGGTGTTCCTATCATCTAGTCATTGTGAAAAGTGACATAATGTATATACTAAAGGGGTAAGGTTTTCCCCTGATGAGGGCATCATAAGAGCATGTGGAGACTTACAGGCTATTCATGCTCTATAGGGAATTCTAAAAAGGATATGCAAAGCGGCTCTCTGATTTGCACATCTTTTTTCCCAGAACATACCAAGACACATTCTTTTGACATGCAGAATGGGAATGCTGTCCTTGTCAATTAACATATAATGTATGTATAAAAGAGGACAATACAGCCATGACTCCCATACACGCTGGCCTGGCCTACATAGTAAAGACACAACAGGTAACACCACTGCCAATCCCTGGCAGCAGCTGTGACATTCTGTCCATAGGATATCATCATTGCCACTATGAATGTCTCTTTAGTATGCACATAGAAATACTGTGGCTGAGTGCTTCTGCATTCACATCTGACCATGGACATTATCTGCATGGAACTTTTATGTTCTCTCCATGTTTGCATGGGTGTTCTTCTACACTAGAAAAATGTACTGAAAGGTTCATTTGGAATGTAGATTGTGAGGATAAGAAGGGAATCACTAGGGAGGGTAAGTAGATGTATAGTTCACAGTTTTTACACATACTATTTTTTACAGTTTGAGCACATAGATATGGTCACATCATAAAAAATGTTATATGTAAATAAAAGAGAGGTGTGATTATTCTCTGTAAGATCTCTGACCTTAAGCAGAACTCTATCAGGATGTTGGCTACATGAATCATAGGAATCATTTATGTCACAGCACTAAAATATGTTATTACAATTCCTGTCCAGGTAGAAATTTGCCAGTTGGAAGGAAGATGACTTTCTACAATGGCGTGTTTCCTTTTTACCCACATGGACGGAAGGAATGGGTCTTTAGTGTGGCACTTATTATTGTCATCATTGTGTTTTTGGTGTTCGCCTTAGCTTTTCTCCTCATCATCCCTGGAATAAGAGGCAAAGCAGTGAGTTATTTTGGATTATCTATCTATCTATCTATCTATCTATCTATCTATCTATCTAAAAATTCACAATGGAGTGCACTCAAATTAAATGTGGTCGGAGTGCCAGCAGTTGGGGGCTGAATCCACATCTTCCCACTGTATATTTTCAAGAACTCTGCAGCACCTCCTTTAGTGAAAAAATCCAAACGTGTTTATTCCATAACGGTCAAAAGATACATGCAACGTTTTAGCCTCATCTCGAGGCTGCTTGAGAAAGGCCTTGAGATGAGGCTGAAACGTTGCATGTATCTTTTGACCGTTATGGAATAAACACGTTTGGATTTTTTCACTAAAGGAGGTGCTGCAGAGTTCTTGAAAATATCTATCTATCTATCTATCTATCTATCTATCTATCTATATTTGCACTTTACCCCGCTATCTATCTGTTTATGTATATACTGTATACATGCACTTTACCCAGCTATAACTCATGATCACAGCAGGTCCCAGCGCTGAGACCTGGTACAATCTAAACTTTAGAAATATCTGGTCAAAAGTTAATATCCATGTCAGTACCGCCCCAGGTGATAAACAATGGCATTTTGTCATTTGTAGGCCAATAGTTTGCAAATTAAAAAATCTATTGAGTGTACGTGCCAGTGGATCAAATCTCTTTTTTGGGGGGGATTTTGTTACTCCATTATTGTCTGTATAGAAATCTGATATAAAGATAAACATTGTGATACTGTTTCCTATAGACGTCAATACACTTTTTATGGACACTAACAAGATTGTGTAATTCTTTTTTTTCAGAGACAGTCATGGATATGCAGAGTTATAATAAGCCTTTTTATTGGAGTTGTTACAGTAGGTGAGTGCTTAACCGTTTCTCTACATTCTACAACTTCTACACTGAACAAGACTTCCGTCTTGATATAAAGCCAGTGTCATTTTATAGCCTAGTTATGGCATTGTAAATGGTTAGACGAGTCCAGTGTTGCATCAGTTTGCAGTACATGTTGGGAATGTTTTGCTTTGCGATCACCAATCTCCAGTTACTCGTAAAGGTTCATGTTTTATATTCAGCTTGTGACAAAATGAAAGAGGAAATTCACTATTGTTTATTTTTTGTGGCATTCTATCTTAAACCGGTTGTTCAGAATAACATAAAAAAAAAAAACATCACAGTAGTTTTCCAGAAACAGCACCACACCTGACCCAAGGTTGTATGTGGTATTGAAGCCCAGCTGCATTTAGTGGAGTTTGGCTGCAGCTCTTGTCACAACTCATGGACAAATGGGACAACTGTTTTTGGATAACATCAGTAATTCATTTTTGTTATTCCTGAATAACCCCTTTAAAAGCGAATGTATCAAGAGGTACATTCGCTTTGAGTGTTGCATATGAAAAGATTGGTGCCGGCACGGGGAAGCTGGTAACGCAGTCTTTTTTTTTTTTTTTAACCGCAGCCTCGTTCTATTGCCAAGCGATGGCCGGGCTGAAGCACTGGAGATGGGCCGGCCCGCCCACAGTGGCAGGAAACCCCCGTCCAACTGTGACATGGCTCCATTAGAATCAATGTAGCCGCATCATAGAGGGCTAGGGGTTTTTCTCCCACAGGGGGTGGGCTGGACCATCTCCAGTGCTTCAGCCCGGGCCAGTGCTTGGTAATACATTGGCACCATGCCCGGAAACCGGGCCACGATTCACAAAAAGTACAGCGGCACCAGTGCCATTCTATTCATATGTAACACTTGATGGTACATTGGCTTTAAGAAAAATCCGGGTTCTATTGCTGAGACAAGTTTAGATGATGTGAATTATAAATAACATGATCATTTATCACATATTCTAATTGATATAATGAATGTTTTCTGTGAAAATGCTCTTTAACAAATAATAAGTATTAAAGCAACTCTGTACCCACAATCTGACCCCCCCCCCCCCCCCCCCAAAATCGCTTGTACCTTCAGATCGCTGCTTTTAATCCAAGATCTGTCCCGTGGTCCGTTCGGCAGGTGATGCAGTTATTGGCTTAAAAATCTACTTTTAAACTTGCAGCCCTGTGCCAAACTGGCATGGCCTAGAATGACTATGCATTAGGCTGGCACAACCTCTCTGTGCCTCCCCCCTCCCTCCTAATCCTAATGCCCCAGGCAGGTATTCTCCTATTCATCAGCTGTGAGAACGTGGCACATGGGCTGGATCGTTAAGGAAAAGTAGTGCCAGTGGCATTCCTAATGATCCAGAGGGTGGGGAGGAGGGACGGAGGGGTGGTGCAAAGTTAGGGCACAGATCCTCTAGGCCACGGCCGTTTGACACACGGCTGCAAGTTTAAAAGTTGTTTTTTAGGACAATAACTGCATCACCTGCTGAACAGACCGCAGGACAGATCTTGGATTAAAAGCAGCTATCCGAAGGTACAAGTGGTTTGGGGGGACAGATTGTTGGTACAGAGTTGCTTTAAATATATTGTAAGAAAATGACATTTTGTGACTGGTCAAATAATATGAATGTAAAAAAGAAGAAAACACATAGTTTTGAACCATAAACTATATTTCAACTATTTTTTTTTCTTTTAGTTGTAAACTTTACTGCTGATTGGGAGGTTGGATCAGTCAGTGCAGTAACTACATATAAATCATTCAGCAATGCAACGGTTACTGCAGACATTGGAGTATATGTTGGCCTTAATGGAGTTAATATAACTTTAAAAGGTGAGATTATTGTTCTTTAAATAACAAAACAAAAACCTTCCAGTACTTATTAGCTGCTATTTGTCCTGCAGAAAGTGATGTATTCTTTTCAGTCTGACACAGTGCTCTCTGCTGCGACCTCTGTCCAGGACAGGAACTATCTAATTTTCTCTGGGGATTAGCTACTGCTCCCGACAGCTCTTCACATGGACAAAGGTGGCCGCAGAGAGCACTGTATCAGACTGGAAAGAATACACCACTTCCAGCTGGGCTTAAAGCAGCTCATAAAAACATTTTTCTATGTTTTGAAAGCAGAGACAGATTTATGAAATGTATCCTGTCTCCTCAAATTAACAGCTATCTAACTGTGTAAACAGTTTGGAACGTAAATTACAAATGACAGATTTACTTTAAAGGCATCATGATTAAAACTTAAGAGGCATTGCTGAGCTGCAGCATGCATACTGCCCCCCACCTTCCCTGCCAGGAAAATAATCTCTGTACCTCAATCAGTCAAGGCAGAAAGGTGTGAGAAGGGAATAGATATGCATTGTGCAGCTCGGCATCACCTCATTGACACTCTGAGTATAACCGAGAGATAACTGATGATGCGTATGATATAGTATGTCACATCGGTGTGGAGCTCACTGTAGAGATCACTACTGTTAAAAAAAAAAACAGGCTCGGAGAAGCACATTTCACTCTTTGGCTCTCAGGGGGCTGCCTGGATGGACATAATTGACAGTGGGGAAAAACAATGTGCTGCTCCGTCAGCTCCAACAGCATCCATAGGTTTAACTGTTTATTTGATCACAAAGAACATACATGCAACTTATTGATCATATAGGGTCTTTGTCTTGTCTTGACCATGTGTGGTCAAAAGATTGCATGTATCTACTTGTTGCTTTAAAGTTCATATTATAACTCTACAGTGTGTTTTAAATTGTCTGTAAATGTCTCATATATGTTCTAAAGTCACATATTTATTTATATCTTCAAAAGGAAATCCCATTCATCAAATTAATGAGACAATCGACTACAATGAGCAATTTATCTGGAGTTTTGGTTCAAATTTAAACGAATATTATAATGAAGGTTTGACAAAAGGACTCCCTAATCCCATTCTATATGTGGCAGAGAAATTCACCCAGTATGACCCGTGTGGCATATTTAATCAGTATAGGATATCCGGTCACTATGCAACAGCTTGCATGTGGTGAGTAAAATCTGGTAATTCGCTATAAGACATGCACTGTGTTTCCACATAGTAATACCATCTACCATCACATGAGAACCTAGTAAAAAATACAATAAAAAAACCCATAACATTTAACACACAGATTGTTTTTAATCTGAAACATTCATGTTACTTTGCTAATGCCAACAATCTTGTTTTACAGGATGGCATTCTGCTCCTGGATTATCTGCAATATTCTTTTCTTCATGTCGGTGTACATATACGGAGCTTACATGATCCTTGTGACGGCAGCCTTTATTCTCTTCTCATTGATCTCATTCGCCACAGTGAGAAATATTTCATTTTGTAATATACAGTTTGGTTCAGAGTCTCTAAAAACCACACTTGGGGCTTCTTTCTGGCTGAGCCTGGCCACAGGTGAGTTGTAGGCAGCTGCTATAGGAATCTATGAGTGTATGATGTAGTGTTGGGTTTAGTTCTTAATCTATGCAGGTTGTACCTTGTAAACAATTAGCTGTCCTATTTATTAATACTCTGGCTAGCAAAGCCTATCATAACAAATACCTCTGGTGCTGCTCATCTCAATACAATGGTGTGACATCAAAAATACATACAAAGTGCTTAGTGCAAAGAAGATCTTCACAATGCATAGAAGGCATTAGATAAATAAGATAAAAAAAATCCATAGATAATAAAGAGAGGGGCTGCTGGTGCTTTGATATGTGTTTCTCTGGGGTCTTATAAGGTTATATTTTGCATTTCAGGTCTTCTTTGCCTCATCATTGGAACAGCAATAATTATTCTAAATTGGTGGGTTCCTGGAAAACTGAAGTTAATTTTTAACGCTGTAGAAGAAGATGATGAAGAGGACACAATATCAAAACCGTGTGATAATGGATGCTGCCATAATAATTTGGCATTTGACCATGTATGAATGCAAAGTGAATTTGTGGACATTTCATGAAATGTAGATATGGTCTTAGTTTACAAAATGATAGTGGAATCAACCTTCATTGAGAGGGACACTTTCATTTATTTTTACTTGATACCTAAGAAGTAATCCAAGTAAAGATGAGAGGACCGATCATCATCCATCCTCAAATGTGCACAGTCATTTGGAATATCTAGGAGTAAAAATGTATGGATGCTCCAAACGTCTGAGAGTTATGCACTAAACAGCCCTGAATGGGGTTTTCCATGGATATATGAATGATTATTGGACAAAACTTTTAGTGTTAATACATGGATACTGCTATGTCTACATGATGTTAGCATGGTGTTAACAACTGAATATATGTATGTTCATTTTGGAACAAAGCTTGAAAAAGACATCATTTTCATGTTTTTATATATTAATAAAGCTGTATGTTATATATAATTTTATATGTGTATTACTGTTCTGAACACACGAGAAACCAAATTAATGATTTAGGTCACAATTGCACAACATGTTACCCATAAAAGCCTTATACCAGTATTTTCCTTTGTAACCTCTGAATACTAAGTATTAGTCATATTACTCAGTATTCATTACATGACTTGTGCATAGCATGTCAACTGATAGCCTCATTGCTACTCCACGTAGGGTTCCATTGTAGAGCATCCATGCACCTCAAAACGGCAGAACTGGCATTCTGTAGTGAAAGGACAGCATGTCATTTCACTGCTCAACACAGCTTCCTAATATCTAATGTGCAACAGATATAGATGTCTTCAATGTCAAGACCCATGGACATCAATATATAATCCAGAATACTCTGTGCCCAGTTAAACATATCTGTTGTCTACACTGCGTCGCAGGCAGATGCATATTCAAAACCAATTGACAGCACCAACTCAATAGCAAATCATTAAAGTGTTTATCCAGCACTACAAAAACATGGTCACTTTCTTCCAAAGACAGCACCACTAGTTTAGGTGTGGTTTGCAATTAAGCTCTATTCACTTCAATGAAACTAATTTAAAAAACCTGGAGACAAGAGTGGTGCTTTCTCTGAAAGAAAGTGGACATGTCTTTGTAGGGCTTATACACTTATATTGATGTTGCCTGACTTTGATATTTTTGATTATTGATTATGTTTATTGTTTAATGACTGATGTGTGTGAGAATGGAGGCCGTGGTATGTACAGTATGGAAATCATAGCAGTTTGTATTTTCTTGAATTTTAGCAGTGAGCTGAAATGTTGCATGGACAAGTGGTGAATAAACCATAAAAATATCTACATTATAAAGTAGCGTAGAGTGTCATTTCTTCAACTTTCAACACATTTATGCCTAGCCTTCAATTTCACCCTTTGTCAATACAGGTAACCCCTTATGTTTGATTGATGATGTCTATTTATGGAAAGGGGTCAGGATGTCGCTAACCCTGTCCACGTAGCCCCTTAAGTCCCACACGGTTGTGAGTATTGGAACACAAATAGGAAAATACCAGGGTGGCCCCTTTTTGCGCCAAAGTCTAATTCTGTGACGAGTATTGCGACATGACAAGGGTTTTCCAAGGCAGGCATCCATCCACAGAAGGCCATTTCTGGGTAGTTGCCCCTCGTCAGTGTGGAGTAGGATTCTGGGTAACCCTGTCCCTTTCTCCTTTACTACATGTATTAGGGTCCCTTTACACACTCAGATTATCTGACAGATATCTGATAGATTTTTGCAGCCTGTGTCTACGTAATGCACTATGGTGCATTACTGTATGGGGCATTATTTATTGCACCATGATCTCTAGTTTTTATTAATACCATATTTGTATAGATCGGACATTTTGATCACTTTTTATAAATTTTTTTAATATATAATGTAACAAAAAAACGGTGATCCTGGCGCTCCCCCCCCCTCTTTTCGTTTACGCCGTTCACTGTACAGGATGACAATTGTTATATTTTAATAGATCGTACAACTACACAAGCTACGGTTTATAATATGTATATTTTTTTTTAATATGTTTTATTTATATGCAAAAGAGGGGTCTGTGGAGCCTCAGTCACGAGTCTCAAAACACAGGAATAACCAGATATCCCTCCAGGGGGATCCTATTGCCAAGGGGGTGACTCCCAGTGGGGAGATCACCAAACCACCCTGACACGTAGCCCCTTAAGTCCCACTCGGTTGAGAGTATTGGAACACAAATAGGGAAATACCAGGGTGGCCCCTTTTTGAGTCAAAGTCTAACTCTGTAGCGAGTATTGCGACATGACAAGGGTTTACCAAGGCAGGCATCCATCCATCCATCCATGCACAGACGGCCATTTCGGGGTAGTTGCCCCTCATCTACGTGGAATAGGATTCTGGCTAACAGGGGCAATGAAAAATAGACCAACAAAACACAGCAATCGCTGAGGTCAGGGAGACCAGTGACAAAAAAATCAAATGGAGTACTCACTCAAGAGTCTCCACTAATACATTGCCCCCTAAAAATTTAAATATGCAAAAGAAGGGTGTGTGGAGCCTCAGTTACGAGTCCCAAAACACAGGAATAGTCAGACATCCCTCCAGGAGAGGAAAGCTTTTTGCCAAGGGGTTGACTCCTAGTGGGGAGATCACCAAACCACCCTGACACGTAGCCCACTTAAGTCCCACTCGGTTGCGAGTATTGGAACACAAATAGGGAAATACCAGGGTGGCCCCTTTTTGCATCAAAGTCTAACTCTGTGGCGAGTATTGCGACATGACAAGGGTTTACCAAGGCAGGCATCCATCCATGTTGACATTATTAATTATTTCTTAGGTCTAAAACTATAACTATATTTTTGGGGGCTATGTTCACACTACGTCAGTTTCCGGACGTAGCTCGTTCCGTGAATAAGCGGCCGGAGATTTACGTCGTTTGCATACAATGGAAAGTATACGATCTACGGCTGCACAGTTCACACTACGTGAGAAGTTACGCCAGGATCGTACGCGGCGCCGTAAAAAAATGAACCAGACCATTGTTTGAGGACGAAAATGCCCGTAACTACGGGCGTAACATGCGGTCCCGTACGTAGTGGTGATTTCTTCATTTTTGCTCTTTTCTTTGCCGATCCAAAAGGTTCTGTGTGGTGTCTGGGGCTAGCCGAAGATTTCCAAGTAAAAGACCGCTGTCAGATCGCTACGTAGGGCGCTCGGGAAGCGTAAGTAGACTACGGGCATAAGTTCACGGACCGTACGTAGCCGGCCGCAAGTAGCGTAAATCCCCGGCTGGAGTTTAACATGTATATGTCCGTGAAAATATGCGGCCGGACATATAAGTAGTGTGAACATAGCCTTACTGTGTACACTTACATATGTTGCCTGTAAGGAAGGTGCTATGTGATGATGTACATTATAGCAAAAGGAATTTCCCTGTTCTCTTGTGAATAATTGCTCTGAACAATAAGCCAGCAATGCTTTATGTATTACCAGCTTACTGTTAGTAAATTTACTGGGCCGGATGTTCAGTACCTGATCTAGGAAATCTATACTGCTGCTCGTAAATAAGCTTGTAAATGCACTACTGGCATATGCTGTAATGGGTGGCCATGAGTGATACACTGCTGAATGTGGCTTATCTGTAAAGAGAAGTCCTGTATAGGTCCTTGATTCCTCATAGAAAAGGGGATTGGATTGACCAGGTAGGGTCTTTTATCTACAAGAGCCACATATCTACAAACCCATAATTTAATATAAAGACAAACAAATGAAGACAGCCATGTGAGAGAACTCACTGTGCTTGAATAGTTTAGTATGTTGAAACCGCAGAGTGTACAAACAAATACACATATGTTCTTTCTTTCTTTTCCTCATAGATTAACACATCACATAATATGTGTTGTGAAAATACCATAACCATCAGGGGATGTATATGCAATATATGTGTAAGATGTGGGTTCCAGCTGTTGATGGTCTTTCTAGCATTTCGCAATTTGTCTTATGATTATAAATAGGTAAAACTTTTGTGAATTTCGGATCGGTCCGAACCGAACCAAAAACAAACCTTGCTCTAACGGCTGAATAATTGCATCTGCAATAGTGGGAGTGTGATAGGGTATAGTTTCGTTTAGTTGCAGTTGATATTACAATGAAAAAAAGGGGGGGGAAAAAATTCCCAAAAAATTATTTTTAAAAAAAAAAATTTAATAATAATAAAAATAGGGATAAAATTAATAAAATATAGTGAATCAAAGTGGCAAAATAGTGAAAAAAAAAATTGGAAAAAAAAGTTTACAAGGAGGATGTGGCAGCACTTGATTGCACCCAGGCCAGTATTGTTGAGAAGAGACAAGTCGAGAACCAGGAGGAGGCAGCAGTAGATTGCTCGCCTCTCAGTCCAGTATTGTTGAGAAGAGACAAGTTGAGCAGCAGGAGGAGGCAGCAGTTGATTGATTCCAGTCCAGTATTATTGAGGAGAGGCTACTTGAGGAGGAGGCAGCAGTTGATCGATTCCAGGCCAGTGTTATGGAGGAGAGGCTACTTGAAGATCAGGCAGCAGTTGATTGATTCCAGGCCAGTATTGTGGAGGAGAGGCTAATTGAGGAGGAGGAGGCAGCAGTTGATTGAGTCGAGGCCAGTCTTATCGAGGAGAGGCTACTTGAGGAGGATGAAGCAGCAGTTGATCGATTCCAGGCCAGTATTATTGAGGAGAGGCTACTTGAGGAGGAGGAGGCAGCAGTTGATCGATTCCAGGCCAGCATATTTAAAAACAGACTACTTGAGCAGCAGGAGGAGGCAGCAGTTGATTGACTCCAGGCCAGTATAATCGAGCAGAGGCTACTTGAGGAGGAGGCAGCAGTTGATCGATTCCAGGCCAGTATTATGGAGGAGAGGCAACTTGAGGAAGATGAGGCAGCAGTTGATTGATTCCAGGCCAGTATTATGGAGGAGAGGCTAATCGAGGAGGAGGAGGAGGCAGCAGTTGATTGAGTCCAGGCCAGTCTTATCGAGGAGAGGCTACTTGAGGAGGATGAGGCAGCAGTTGATCGATTACAGGCCAGTATTATTGAGGAGAGGCTACTTGAGGAGGATGAGGCAGCAGTTGATCGATTCCAGGCCAGTATTATGGAGGAGAGGCTACTTGAGGAAGATGAGGCAGCAGTTGATTGATTCCAGGCCAGTATTATCGAGGAGAGGCTATATGAGGAGGAGGCAGCAGTTGATCGATTCCAGGCCAGTATTATTAAAACCAGACTACTTCAGGAGCAGGAGGCAGCAGTTGATCGATTCCAGGCCAGGATTATCAAGGAGAGGCTACTTGATGAGGATGAGGCAGCAGTTGATCGATTCCAGGCCAGTATTATCGAGGAGAGGCTATATGAGGAGGAGGCAGAGTTGATTGATTCCAGGCCAGTATTATCAATGAGAGGCTACTTGAGGAGGATGAGGCAGCAGTTGATCGATTCCAGGCCAGTATTATGGAGGAGAGGCTACTTGAGGAAGATGAGGCAGCAGTTGATTGATTCCAGGCCAGTATTATGGAGGAGAGGCTAATTAAGGAGGAGGCAGCAGTTGATTGATTCCAGGCCAGTATTATCGAGGAGAGGCTATATGAGGAGGAGGCAGCAGTTGATCGATTCCAGGCCAGTATTATTAAAACCAGACTACTTCAGGAGCAGGAGGCAGCAGTTGATCGATTCCAGGCCAGGATTATCAAGGAGAGGCTACTTGATGAGGATGAGGCAGCAGTTGATCGATTCCAGGCCAGTATTATCGAGGAGAGGCTATATGAGGAGGAGGCAGAGTTGATTGATTCCAGGCCAGTATTATCAATGAGAGACTACTTGAGGAGGATGAGGCAGCAGTTGATCGATTACAGGCCAGTATAATTAAAAAGAGACTACTAGAAGAGCAGGAGGAGGTAGCAGTTGATTGATTCCAGGCCAGTATAATCGAGGAGAGGCTACTTCAGGAGGATGAGGCAGCAGTTGTTGATCGATTACAGGCCAGTATAATTAAAAAGAGACTACTAGAAGAGCAGGAGGAGGCAGCAACAGTTGATTGATTCCAGGCCAGTATTATCGAGGAGAGGCTACTTGAGAAGGATGAGGCAGCAGTTGATCGATTACAGGCCAGTATAATTAAAAAGAGACTACTAGAAGAGCAGGAGGAGGCAGCAGTTGATTGATTCCAGGCCAGTTTAATCGAGGAGAGGCTACTTGAGGAGGATGAGGCAGCAGTTGATCGATTACAGGCCAGTATTATTGAGGAGAGGCTACTTGAGGAGGATGAGGCAGCAGTTTATCGATTACAGGCCAGTATTATTGAGGAGAGGCTACTTGAGGAGGATGAGGCAGCAGTTGATCGATTACAGGCCAGTATAATTAAAAAGAGACTACTAGAAGAGCAGGAGGAGGTAGCAGTTGATTGATTCCAGGCCAGTATAATCGAGGAGAGGCTACTTGAGGAGGATGAGGCAGCAGTTGATCGATTACAGGCCAGTATTATTGAGGAGAGGCTACTTGAGGAGGATGAGGCAGCAGTTTATTGATTACAGGCCAGTATTATTGAGGAGAGGCTACTTGAGGAGGATGAGGCAGCAGTTTATCGATTACAGGCCAGTTTTATTGAGAAGAGGCTACTTGAGGAGGATGAGGCAGCAGTTGATCGATTACAGGCCAGAATAATTAAAAACAGACTACTTGAGCAGCAGGAGGAGGCAGCAGTTGATTGATTCCAGGTCAGTATTATCGCGGAGAGGCTACTTGAGGAGGAGGCAGCAGCAGTTTATCTATTCCAGGCCAGGATTATGGAGGAGAGGCTAATTGAGGACGAGGAGGCAGCAGTAGATCTATTCCAGCCCAGTATACTTTAAAAAAGACTACTTGAGCAGCTGGAGGAGGCAGCAGTTGATCAATTCCCCTCTCAGGACCAAGGCTTGGAGGTAAGTGACTCTGCCTGTTAGGTTGTCTTCTACCCCTCCCTCTTGTGCCTCGCTTCCTTGCAGCAGTGGGATGTTGCTGCTTCGGTAGCACCTCACTTTCCTCCCCTGATGACACTGAGGATAATGGTGCTTGGGGGCGCCACGTCCGATCGGCGACATCATCATCACCACCACTGCTACTGTCCTCCAGTGGCTGGGACAGGATCTCAGGTGTGGCACTGGATGCCCCTCCCTGGTTTACAGCCACCACCTCCTCTGCAGTCTCTGTACGTTCCACCTGCTGCCTTTGGTGGACTACCTCATCCTCCTCCTCATCATCACTAAAAAGTGGTAGAGAATCCAAAGGCAGATCAAGATTTGCCAACAGTTCCCTGGCAGAAGGTGCCCCAGATGTGGGTGGCATAGTAATAACAGGGGACGGGGCAGAGGACTGTCGCTGACCCTCCCATGTAAGGGTGGTGTCAGATGATCCAGCCAACCTCGTTTGGGAGCTTTGGGCGGTGGAAGTGGAGGATTGGGTAAGCCAATCTAGAACCGCTGGCTGTGTGGTTTTTACAGAACCACTGGGTGTCTGGGGTAGCTGCACCCTGCTGCCACGCCTGTTGCCCCGGCTGCCGCCGGGCCTGGTGCTGCCACTTCTCCTACCCTCACCGCCTGCCGTTGCAGTCCTTGCCTGGGAAGTGCTGGAAGTAGGACGCTTGGACATAGTTCTTTGGTTGGTGTAAATTTTGAAAAATAAATAATCTATTGGGCTGAAGGCACACATTTTCAGTGACTATTACTTTGTGAGTTGGAGGCACCCAGCAAAGCAGAAATTTACAGGTTATCCCAAAAAAACTATATATATATTTTTTTTAACTTTTTTGGTTGCGGGTGGCTAGAGGGGTTTGACGGCAACCAGCAGAGCACAAACGGACAGCTTTTGTGGGGCGCTGACTTCGCCTCAAATAGAACAGCTGATCACAAACAAACAAACAAACAAACTTTTTTTTAAGGTTTTTTTTTAACTTTTTTGGGTTCGGGTGGCTAGAGGGGTTTGACGGCAACCAGCAGAGCGCAAACGGACAGCTTTTGTGAGGCGCTGACTTAGCGTCACCTACAACAGCTGATCACAAACAAACACGGAACAGTAGCTGGTTCAATGCTACGTGTCCTGACTCCTGAGTGACTCTTCTCACTTTTCTCTCCCTATTTCTTTTTTTTATCTCCTCTCTTTATCTTCCTCTCTCCGGCTTCTCTCACAAACAATATATACTCCTTCTCTATCTCACCCTGTACTTATCCAGTTGTTTTGATATGTAATCTATGTGTTTTCCCTCTCTGCCTAACGTACACCTCCTCTCTCTCTGCAGTCTAGACACACAATGAGAAAGAGCATGGATGCTCAGGCACTTCCTGTTCCTGGAGTGACGTCACACACCTTGATATTCACATAATAACAGGATACAAAGGATTATAGGAGTAATAATCCATTGTAGCCTGTTCTATTCTCTGATTAAAGTACAGTTTTGCGACACCGTTGCGATTTTAACGAACTTCGTCACAAACTTTTTGCAAAGTTCATAACGAATCTGGTTCGTAACGGTTTGGTTCGCTCATCCCTAGTTATCAATCATTTAAAATGGGTGACTTCATTAACCCCTTAAGGACCGGACCAATTGTCACTTTTGCTTTTTCATTTTTCCACCTACAGGGCCATATGAGGGCTTGTTTTTTTTTTTTATAGAAGCAGGTGTACTTTGTAATGGCATCTTTTAATCTGCCATAAAATGAATGAAGGAACTCCCAAAATATCATTTATGGGGTGAAATTGGGTCAAAAAATGGGATTCTGTTAATTTTAGGGGGCTTCTATGTTTACGTTATGCACCTTATGGTAAAACTGACATTTTTTCTTTATTCTATAGGTCGGTCTAAACACAGCGTTATGCATGTTTACTAGGTTTTCTAACATTGTACTATTTTTATTAGCAGTAACACCTTTTTTTTTGCAAAGAGGTATATTTAAAATGGCCCTATTGTGACTCCTATAGCGCTTTTATTTTTCACCTACAGGGTTGTATGGGGCATCATTTTTTGCATCCGTTTTTGTTAGTAACATTTTTTTCTAGATCAAACATATGCATTGATTTTTATAAATTTTTTTATACATAAAATAATTTGAAAAAAGCAATCTCTGCCTTTTTTACCACGTTTTTTGTTCCCACTATTCACCGTGTGGGAATAATATTGTTTTATTTTAATAGATCGGACCATTATGCCCGTCACTGTATATTATATGTTAATTAACTTTATTATTTTTATGTGTTTTATGTATAAAATGAGAAGGGGGGTGATTTTCACTTTTATTGGGGGAGGGGCTTTGGGACATTTTTTAAAACTTTTATTGATTTTTTTTTTTTACACTTTTTAAGTCCCCTTAGGGGACTTTTACATTAATACATTCAATGGGGTTAATGGTCATACGGTCAGACGGTCATACGATTGCGGCGGCCAGCGATTGAGGGTGAGGGCCTGGCTGCATATAGCAGCCGGTCCTCACCGGCTATGGAGAGAGCTCAGCTCCTGAGCTTGCTCCATACCCCGGGACTTCGGCAGGGCGTACATTTACGTTCTCCTGGGCCAAGGCCCAGGCAGCGGCGGCGTAAATGTACGCCCGTGATCGTTAAGGGGTTAAAGGGGTATTCTGTACTCTATTTTCAAATCAGCTGGTGCCAATAAGCGATACAGATTTGTGAATTAGTTTTGTTTAAAATACTTAAGCCTTCCAGTACTCATCAGCTGCTGTATGTCCTGGAATAAGCCATGTACTTCTTTCCAGTCCTTCTTAATAGTTCTTGTCGCCACCTTTGTCAACAGCAACATGGCAAATGGCAAACCTCTCCTGCTCTTGATTTATCCTCCAAGCCTATATCATGGTCAGAGCTGCAGACATGGGCAGCCTATATTTTCTTTCCAAGCTCAAGAGTTGTAGAGGATGTGTTGAGTTGTACCATGCATGCTTTCTTCCTAAGCCCTTCCCTCCCTTCTTGGCTTTTAGTCTTGAGTCCTGTATATCAGCTATCAGCTATCTGCCTCTGTCTGCAGCTTTGAGCATGTCAGCTGGTCATCTGTAAAGTAAACACTTTCATGCTGCCTGAACCACAAGCCATCAAGGCAGTCCTTGGTTACTTGTGCCTGGCCCACTGGTCGGGATTGATAGATCTCTCCCTATACGCAAATAGGAGAAGAACTATCAATCAAGGACATTGGAGGAAGTAGGAGCCACTGGTGACTGCTCAGATAACTTGCCGTCAGGCATCATAAAATTGATGACAGTTTCCCTTTAATAAATTTTCTGAGACTAGGGTGAAGCCCTTCTTGCAAGAACATGTAATATATTAGGAAATTCATGCTAATATGTACTTTAGTGCTGGACAATTAAAAGCTGAAAGCCCTTGCAGTTTCCCTAACCTACCATCAGCATTTTGTAAACAGGACATGAGTTTTCTTGGAATGTGAACAAGTTTTCACAATTAATTGTGGTTATTTGGCTCCCTCTGCTGTAAACAAAAGGCATCTACAATACCTCTGGATTTCTTAATGTTATCTGTAAGCGGTGCTCTGTACTGTTCTGCAGACTTCACAATAAACCTTGACGCCTTCTTCACCAACACTTCGGCTTCAAACACAATTTCTTGAGGGAAAAAAAACACAATAACACAAATCCACATATACATACATTTTCTTGGGCAGGAAAAAAAAATTGCCACAGGTAAAAGACGACAGAATTGTCTCGGAAATCGATTGCCGCAATCTAGTGTGCAATATCTCTGTGTTATTGACACAAAAAGTTGTGACAACAACCAGCAATATTACCTTTGATGCACAGCTATTTGATGTGTTCAATGTGTTGTCTCTGGTGCTAAACACAGAGCTGAAGGTGCAGGATCCTATCGTTATGAACCTGCATGAGAACTTTCTATGTCGGGAACTTTTGATCCTCAAAAGATATTGCAAATTCCTGATCCGATATAACATTTTTCAAGATGGTGGCTATGTTACAAGATAAGCCCCTCACTCATCACTTGCTGGGGCATTGAGATAAGTAATTATTCCTTTTGTTTCTGAAATGTCTTATACCATTTCTGACTAGCAGAAGGATTGCCACAAACTTTGACTCCTGCATCAACCACTTATTGGTGTAGCCTCCTGTAGGCATAATCCCTTCTCCCTGCACTCATAGCACATGTAGGACTCACTATGTAGGCCTCTGCCATGCCACCAGATCCTTATCTAACTTGGCAGAGCTTCAGGAATTCTTCAGAGAGTACACAGCCACAGGCTCATTTGCAAACAGTGATGTAAAGTCTGTATTAGCCGTATTCTCTAGCCAAATTAGATACTCTAGTCGTCTCAGATTCTCTAGCCGTATTCTCTAGCCATATTATATTCTCTAGCCGTATTCTCTAGCCATATTATATTCTCTAGCCATGTTTTATTTTCTAGACGTATTCTCTAGCCAAATTAGATACTCTAGTCGTATTATATTCTCTAGCCGTATTCTCTAGTCGTGTTAGATTCTCTAGCCATGTTATATTCTCTAGACATATTCTCTAGCTGTATTAGTTACCCTAGCCTTAATAGATTCTCTAGTCGTATTCTCCAGCTGTATTAGATTGTCTAGCCATATCCTTAGCCATATTAGATTCTCTAGCCATTTTAGATTCTCTAGCCGTATTCTATAGCTGTATTAGATACCCTAGCCGTATTATATTCTCTAGTCGTATTCTCTAGCTGTATTAGATTCTCTAGCCATATCCTTAGCCATATTAGATTGTCTAGTCATATCCTTAGCAATATTAGATTCTCTAGCCGCATTAGATTCTCTAGCCATATTCTCTAGCTGTAATAGATTCTCTAGCCGTATTAGATTCTCTAGCCATATCCTTAGCCATATTAGATTCTCTAGTCATATCCTTAGCCATATTAGATTCTCTAGTCATATCCTTAACCATATTAGATTCTCTAGCCATATCCTTAGCCATATTAGATTCTCTAGTCATATCCTTAACCATATTAGATTGTCTAGCCATATCCTTAGCCATATTAGATTCTCTAGTCATATCCTTAGCCATATTAGATTCTCTAGCCATATCCTTAGCCATATTAGATTCTCTAGCCATATCCTTAGCCATATTAGATTCTCTAGCCATATCCTTAGCCATATTAGATTCTCTAGCCATATCCTTAGCCATATTAGATTCTCTAGCCATATCCTTAGCTGCCCATATTAGATTCTCTAGTCATATCCTTAACCATATTAGATTCTCTAGCCCAGGGGTCTCAAACTCGCGGCCCTCCAGCTGTTGCAAAACTACAATTCCCATCATGCCTGGGACAGCCAAAGCTGTATTAGATTATCTAGTTGTATTACATTCTCTAGCCATATTAGATTCTCTAGCTGTATTAGATTCCCTAGTCATTTTAGATACTCGATTCTCGCTGTGAGTGCTTATCCGCTAGATCAGTGCAATCATTAGTAATGTCTATGCAGCTCATGCTTTAAAAGGTCAAATAATAAAGATGTATAATTTATTCGTATAGTCCATATTTCAATCTGTACTCCTCAACATTGAAATTGCAATACCAAGAAGGACAAGTCAAGGAGACATGGAAATTACAGGATCAATAGACATGTTAATGTTTATGAAAAAATGGAAACAAAATATCTGAAACAACTCAATTTATTGAGCATTAAAGGAGAACTCCGGGCAGAATTTATTTTTTTATATGTTATTACATATTCCTAATGTACACTAATTATGGGAAATGCACAAATAGTGCTATTTGCCTCAATTTAACCAGGAAGGTTTCAATTTCTCAAAAAAAAAAGTGATACCATGACTCGGGTGTATTTACATGAAGTGTCCAGCAGTAGAAGTATAGAATTAGAAGTCTATGTAGAAGCCTGTGTAGAGGAATAAGTGCCTTCTCCCTCCCATCTCGTGCTGCCTGGTGTTTGCAATGTCCCCCCTCCTTCCCAGCGGGGTGAGCACTCCTTATCTGCCACTCACCCTGCAGTCACGTGACCGGCTCAGGTGCCCCGGAGGTGGATACAATGATCTGTCCTTCCTCCCGGAGCTCAACGACATGTTCTGAGTGGTCGGCTCGTACACCCGTCCCACTGCCCGTCTCCCTCCCGGCCGCGCTGCTCGGCCCTGTGCATCGGGGTGAGCACTCCCTGCTGCACAGGACCGGGCAGCACAGCCGGGAGGGAGATGGGCAGTGGGAGTTATAGCGGTACTGAGCGTACTGTACGTGTCGCTGAGCTACATACACTGCACCCCCTGCTGGACATTTCACAGTCATGATGTCATTTTTTTTTTTTTTGAGAAATTTAAGCCTGCCTGATCTATTAAATTACTATAACAATGGGGATAGTAAAAAAAAGTGTGAAATGTATTTTGTGAAAAATTCAATGATTTCATCTTTTCACAATTCTCTGATAAATAAAACTCTGATACGTATATTTAAAAGTTTTTCATTTTTAATTATTAATTGTAGTAAATTACATGAAATGGTTTCCATGAAATGTGTGCAGAAAAACTGTGAACTGTTTTTGTTTATTCCCTGGATAAAGTTTTCATGCACAACATTCGTGTCTGTCGGGAGCAAGATATTTTATTACTGGAAGTGAAACTCACTTTTGTAGGATTTTGTAGAATTTTTTTGTCAGTTTTCACAATGGGAATTTTTTTTTACCAATCCTCCAAAAGTCTTTCAGTTTTGCTATCAGGAGTAATGTTTTTGTTTGTCATCGATAAATGTCAGTGACCATTTGGTTCATCCTTTCATCCTTTTGTAAAGGTATTTGGCTATTGCCTGTCTTCTGTGTACTGTATGTCACTGTGTTAAACGTTTTAGTGTGCTTTTTGAGCAACTATCTTCTTGACTTTCCTTTTAAAATAGTTCCATTCTTGTAAAAACCAGCCAGCTCCTTCATCTGTTTCTTATTTGCTAGTATTCTTATTTTCTTCATAACAAATTCAATTCCCACAGTTCTTATTCACACATTTACTATAAATAACAATATAGAGCCACCACCGAACAAGCCAACTCAGTTCTTTTAAGTATTAGAAAAAAATACATGAAAAGCAAAATTACAGACTAACTGTAACTTAAATTGTGGGCTGTTTAGAGATCTTTTGAAATAATAAAGAAAAAAGTATTGGCTATGACATTTAGGGGCTTTCACCAGCCTCATCTGGTCCATTCACGGAAAATACACCATATAGCACAATAAATTTGAGAACTGTTACTTAAAGGGGTATTCCAGGGAAAATCAATAAATTAGCAATGGAAAGAGTTAACCAAGGTTAACCCTTTACTAAAATACTTACCTGTCCTTTATTGGCCCCCCAAGGAGATCTCCGGTCCGGTCACGTGATGGTCCAGGCTGCGACTTGCGGATCCTCTTCTCCCTCCAGTCTGGTGACGTCATCACACCCTGCCGGCTTCTGTACGAAGTTAGCCAGGTGCTGATCTCCCCGGCCCCCTCCTTCCTGTATCACTACCCCGATCCCCCCGGCCCTCCTCCTCCCTGTGCTATAACACCAATCCCCCCGCCCCCCCTCCTTCCTGTGCTATAACCCCAATGTCCCCGGCCCCCCTCCTCCCTGTGCTATAAGCCCGATCCTCCCGGCCCCCCTCCGCTATAAGCCTGATCCTCCTGGCCCCCCTCCGCTATAAGCCCCATACTCCCGGCCCCCCTCCACTATAAGCCCGATCCTCCCCGCCCCCCTCCTCTATAAGACCGGTCCTCCCGGCCCCCTCCTTCCTATGTAATCTGTCCCATTCAAAGATAGCTCACCCGCACCCCTCGGTGTAAGGCTATGTTCACACAACGTAAACAACCGGCGTTCAGTGACCCCGGCCACGGAACAGCCGGTCTCTGCCCAGATCATCCCGGCCGGTACTTAAGTACCAGCTGGATGATCTTTCCGGCCGCAGAGCTCTGATGCGGGTGCATCAGTGCGCGCCCGCATCAGAGCTTCCCATAGCACACAGTAAAGCGAGCAGCTGGAGCCGCTTGCTTCACTGTGTGAACTGGCAGGGTTTCCTACGGCCGCAATTCATTGAATTGCGGCCGAAGAAAACTGACATGTCAGTTATTTGCGGCGCAGCACGGATCCCGGCCGGATCGTTTACGATGTGGATACCCTCCGGCCGGGATCCCATTGAAAATAAGACATTGTTCCACCCCGCAAAAAGTACGGCCGTTGTTGCCGATGGCTACAACAGCCGTACTTTTACGAAGTGTGAACATAGCCTAAGTGTGATGCGGCGCTGGACCCTGTATCGGCACCTATTGTAAGCAGCTGTTCTCAGCTGACAGGCGCTGTGTGTGTGAGGCAGGAGAGAGTGCTTGCTTGCCCTGTGCTCAGCGCCTATCAGCTGAGAACAGCTGCTTACAATAGGTGCCGATACGGAGTCCAGCGCCGCATCACACTTACACCGAGGGGTGCAGGTGAGCTATCTTTGAATAGGACAGATTACATAGGAAGGAGGGGGCCGGGAGGATCAGGCTTATAGCGGAGGGGGGCCGGGAGGATTGGGCTTATAGCACAGGGAGGAGGGTTGCCGGGGAGATCAGGGTTATAGCACAGGGAGGAGGGGAGCCGGGGGGATCGGGGTTATAGCACAGGGAGGAGGGGAGCTGGGGGGATCGGGGTTATAGCCAGGCCTGTATTTAGAGTTCATGCTGCCCTAGGCACCTTGCTTGCTGAGGCGCCCCCCCCCCCCCAGTTACATACATGGTATATACCCTGGCACTTGTGTGCCGCTCTGCTTGATGCCCACTGTTCTCATCAAACAGACGTGATGGAGGAAGGAAGGAGGCCGGGGACGTCTTAGTTCGGGGGCCGCTTCTGTCCAGTGTGGGACTGGGGCACCTGGGGCACCTGGGGCCCACCAATATAGAACCAGTGAGACACGACATGCTGACCCCGCTCCTTTCCTGAATTCATCTGTATCTGTGACAAATCCCTACATTTATACAGCTCTCCGGCTATGCTGGGAGTTGTAGTCTCTGAGAGGACAACCCTGTAATAAATCAGTGTGCTGAGACTCCTGGAGGCTGCAATCTGTGGGTGACAACCATCAGCCCTGAAGGTCCAGCAATACATCTGTCTACGCTGTACTACAACTCCCAGCATATCCTGAGGGCTGCAGACTGTCAGCATATGCTGGGAGTTCTAGTTCCTGTAGCTGTTGTAGTTGGGTCCTATACACTGGATGCTTTGTGGGAGATCAGAATACATAGATCTGTGGGGGCTCAGTGCAGGGAAGTGACCCCAGAACATCACTAAGATATAGGGGGAGATGTTTTTGTTCTATCCCCTATTAGTGATGTTCTGGGGTCACTTCTATATACTGAGCCCCCACAGATCTATGTATTCTTATATGCCACAAAGCATCTAGTGTATGATGCACCTAGGACCCAACTACAGCAGCTGCAGGCACTACAACTCCCAGCATATGCTGAGGGCTGCAGACTGTCGGTACATGCTGGGAGTTGTAGTGCCTGCAGCTGCTGTAGTTGGGTCCTAGGTGCATCATACACTGGATGCTTTGTGGCATATAATACAGAGATCTGTAGGGGCTCAGTGCAGGGAAGTTACCCCAGAATATCACTAATATGGTAGGGGGAGATGTTTTTGTTCTATCCCCAATTAGTGATGTTCTGGGGTCACTTCCCTGCACTGAGCCCCCACTGATCTATATATTCTTATATGCCACCTAGGGCCCAACTACAACAGCTGCAGGCACTACAACTCCCAGCATGTACTGACAGTCTGCAGCCCTCAGCATATGCTGGGAGTTGTAGTGCCTGCAGCTGTTGTAGTTTGATTCTAGTTTAAAAGTTTGCGCTAGTGTACTGTAGTGTACGCGGGGCTGTGTCAGTACACTACCGCAAACCATACACTGACCCATTTAGACCCCAATGGTACACAGGCTCTGCACACTATAGAAGTGATTACAGTGCAGTTACTAAAGACTCACAGGTGACGTCTTCTCTGATTGCCGTTGCTCACTTTTTGCTTTCTTCTCCATCTGGCGCAACCATCATGAAGACTTCTCCGACCACAACTCGTCTGCAGGCGGGCAGCTGGGGGGGGCTGAGGAAGGGAGGCAGCTGGGGGAGACTGGGGAAGGGAGGCAGCTGGGGGTGACTGGGGAAGGGAGGCAGCTGGGGGGGGCTGAGGAAGGGAGGCAGCTGGGGGTGACTGGGGAAGGGAGGAAGCTGGGGGGGGGCTGAGGAAGGGAGGCAGCTGGGGGTGACTGGGGAAGGGAGGCAGCTGGGGGAGACTGGGGAAGGGATGCAGCTGGGGGTGACTGGGGAAGGGAGGCAGCTGGGGGAGACTGGGGAAGGGAGGCAGCTGGGGGTGACTGGGGAAGGGAGGCAGCTGGGGGAGACTGGGGAAGGGAGGCAGCTGGGGGTGACTGGGGAAGGGAGGCAGCTGGGGGGGGGGGCTGAGGAAGGGAGGCAGCTGGGGGTGACTGGGGAAGGGAGGCAGCTGGGGGGGCTGAGGAAGGGAGGCAGCTGGGGGTGACTGGGGAAGGGAGGCAGCTGGGGGTGACTGGGGAAGGGAGGCAGCTGGGGGTGACTGGGGAAGGGAGGCAGCTGGGGGTGACTGGGGAAGGGAGGCAGCTGGGGGAGACTGGGGAAGGGAGGCAGCTGGGGGAGACTGGGGAAGGGAGGCAGCTGGGGAAGGGAGGCAGCTGGGGGGAGACTGAGGAAGGGAGGCAGCTGGGGGGGGACTGGGGAAGGGAGGCAGCTGGGGGTGACTGGGAAAGGGAGGCAGCTGGGGGGGGCTGAGGAAGGGAGGCAGCTGGGGGGGGCTGAGGAAGGGAGGCAGCTGGGGGGTGGGGCTGAGGAAGGGAGGCAGCTGGGGGGTGGGGCTGAGGAAGGGAGGCAGCTGGGGGGGGCTGAGGAAGGGAGGCAGCTGGGGGTGACTGGGGAAGGGAGGCAGCTGGGGGTGACTGGGGAAGGGAGGCAGCTGGGGGTGACTGGGGAAGGGAGGCAGCTGGGGGTGACTGGGGAAGGGAGGCAGCTGGGGGTGACTAGGAAAGGGAGGCAGCTGGGGGTGACTGGGGAAGGGAGGCAGCTGGGGGGGGACTGGGGAAGGGAGGCAGCTGGGGGTGGCTGAGGAAGGGAGGCAGCTGGGGGGGACTGGGGAAGGGAGGCAGCTGGGGGTGGCTGAGGAAGGGAGGAAGCTGGGGGGGACTGGGGAAGGGAGGCAGCTGGGGGGGACTGGGGAAGGGAGGCAGCTGGGGGTGACTGGGGAGGGGAGGCAGCTGGGGGGGACTGGGGAAGGGAGGCAGCTGGGGGTGACTGGGGAAGGGAGGCAGCTGGGGGGGACTGGGGAAGGGAGGCAGCTGGGGGGGACTGGGGAAGGGAGGCAGCTGGGGGGGGACTGGGGAAGGGAGGCAGCTGGGGGTGACAGGGGAAGGGAGGCAGATGGGGGTGACTGGGGAAGGGAGGCAGCTGGGGGGGGGGGCTGAGGAAGGGAGGCAGCTGGGGGTGACTGGGGAAGGGAGGCAGCTGGGGGTGACTGGGGAAGGGAGGCAGCTGGGGGTGACTGGGGAAGGGAGGCAGCTGGGGGTGACTGGGGAAGGGAGGCAGCTGGGGGGGGACTGGGGAAGGGAGGCAGCTGGGGGTGACTGGGGAAGGGAGGCAGCTGGGGGTGACCGGGGAAGGGAGGCAGCTGGGGGTGACTGGGGAAGGGAGGCAGCTGGGGGTGACTGGGAAAGGGAGGCAGCTGGGGGTGACTGGGGAAGGGAGGCAGCTGGAGGTGACAGGGGAAGGGAGGCAGCTGGGGGTGACTGGGGAAGGGAGGCAGCTGGGGGAGACAGGGGGGAAAAGCTGGGGTGACAGGGAGGAGCAGCTGGGGTGACAGAAAGGGGAGCAGCTGGGGGTGGCAGGGGCAGGGCGAGAATCTGGGGAGGCAGGGGGAGCATCTGAGGGGGCAGGGGGAGCCGCTGGGGTGGCAGGGAGAGGATGGGGGCAGCTGGGGTGGCAGGGGAGAAGCTGGGGGGACAAGGGGAGAAGAGGGAGCCACTGGGAAGCAGAGGAGCAGCTGGGGGCACAGGCAGGGGGAGCAGATGGGGGGCACAGGCAAAGGGGGCAGATGAGGGCAGGGCGGGGGGCAGATGGGGGGCACAGGCAAAGGGGGCAGATGAGGGCAGGGGGGGGGGCAGATGGGGGGCACAGGCAAGGGGAGCAGATGGGGGCAGGGGGAGCAGATGGGGGGCACAGGCAAAGGGGGCAGATGAGGGCAGGGGGGGCAGATGGGGGGCACAGGCAGGGGGAGCAGATTGGGGCAGGGGGAGTAGATGGGGGGCACAGGCAGGGGGAGCAGATTGGGGCAGGGGGAGCAGATGGGGGGCACAGGCAAGGGGAGCAGATGGGGGCAGATGGGGGGCACAGGCAGGGGGAGCAGATGGGGGCAGGGGGAGCAGATGGGGGGCACAGGCAGGGGGAGCAGATGGGAGCAGGGGTAGCAGATGGGGGCACAAGCAGGGGGAGCAGATGGGGGCAGGGGGAGCAGATGGGGGCACAAGCAGGGGGAGCAGATGGGGGCACAAGCAGGGGGAGCAGATGGGGGCACAGGCAGGGGGAGCAGATGGGGGGCACAAGCAGGGGGAGCAGATGGGGGCACAGGCAGGGGGAGCAGATGGGGGGCACAAGCAGGGGGAGCAGATGGGGGCACAGGCAGGGGGAGCAGATGGGGGGCACAGGCAGGGGGAGCAGATGGGGGCACAAGCAGGGGGAGCAGATGGGGGCAGGGGGAGCAGATGGGGGCACAAGCAGGGGGAGCAGATGGGGGCACAAGCAGGGGGAGCAGATGGGGGCACAGGCAGGGGGAGCAGATGGGGGGCACAAGCAGGGGGAGCAGATGGGGGCACAGGCAGGGGGAGCAGATGGTGGGCACAAGCAGGGGGAGCAGATGGGGGCACAGGCAGGGGGAGCAGATGGGGGGCACAGGCAGGGGGAGCAGATGGGGGCACAAGCAGGGGGAGCAGATGGGGGCAGGGGGAGCAGATGGGGGCACAAGCAGGGGGAGCAGATGGGGGCAGGGGGAGCAGATGGGGGGCACAGGCAGGGGGAGCAGATGGGGGCAGGGGGAGCAGATGGGGGGAACAGGCAGGGGGAGCAGATGGGGGCAGGGGGAGCAGATGGGGGCACAAGCAGGGGGAGCAGATGGGGGCACAGGCAGGGGGAGCAGATGGGGGCACAGGCAGGGGGAGCAGATGGGGCAGGGGGAGCAGATGGGGGCACAAGCAGGGGGAGCAGATGGGGGCACAAGCAGGGGGAGCAGATGGGGGGCACAAGCAGGGGGAGCAGATCGGGGCACAGGCAGGGGGAGCAGATGGGGGGCACAAGCAGGGGGAGCAGATGGGGGCACAGGCAGGGGGAGCAGATGGGGGCACAAGCAGGGGGAGCAGATGGGGGCACAAGCAGGGGGAGCAGATGGGGGCACAGGCAGGGGGAGCAGATGGGGGGCACAAGCAGGGGGAGCAGATGGGGGCACAAGCAGGGGGAGCAGATGGGGGCACAAGCAGGGGGAGCAGATGGGGGCAGGGGGAGCAGATGGGGCAGGGGGAGCAGATGGGGGCACAGGCAGGGGGAGCAGATGGGGGCAGGGGGAGCAGATGGGGGGCACAAGCAGGGGGAGCAGATGGGGGCACAAGCAGGGGGAGCAGATGGGGGCAGGGGGAGCAGATGGGGGGCACAAGCAGGGGGAGCAGATGGGGGCACAAGCAGGGGGAGCAGATGGGGGCAGGGGGAGCAGATGGGGGGCACAAGCAGGGGGAGCAGATGGGGGCACAAGCAGGGGGAGCAGATGGGGGCAGGGGGAGCAGATGGGGGGCACAAGCAGGGGGAGCAGATGGGGGCAGGGGGAGCAGATGGGGGGCACAAGCAGGGGGAGCAGATGGGGGCAGGGGGAGCAGATGGGGGCACAAGCAGGGGGAGCAGATGGGGGCAGGGGGAGCAGATGGGGGGCACAAGCAGGGGGAGCAGATGGGGGCACAAGCAGGGGGAGCAGATGGGGGCACAAGCAGGGGGAGCAGATGGGGGCAGGGGGAGCAGATGGGGCAGGGGGAGCAGATGGGGGCACAAGCAGGGGGAGCAGATGGGGGCAGGGGGAGCAGATGGGGGGCACAAGCAGGGGGAGCAGATGGGGGCACAAGCAGGGGGAGCAGATGGGGGCACAAGCAGGGGGAGCAGATGGGGGCAGGGGGAGCAGATGGGGGGCACAAGCAGGGGGAGCAGATGGGGGGCACAGGCAGGGGGAGCAGATGGGGGGCACAGGCAGGGGGAGCAGATGGGGGCACAAGCAGGGGGAGCAGATGGGGGCAGGGGGAGCAGATGGGGGGCACAGGCAGGGGGAGCAGATGGGGGCACAGGCAGGGGGAGCAGATGGGGGGCACAGGCAGGGGGAGCAGATGGGGGCACAAGCAGGGGGAGCAGATGGGGGCACAAGCAGGGGGAGCAGATGGGGGGCACAGGCAGGGGGAGCAGATGGGGGCACAGGCAGGGGGCGGAGCTGTGGGGGGGAAGAGGGAACAGCCGGGGGCAGAGGCAGACCGGTCAGGTCCCCCCAAAGCAGCTTCGTGGCGTCCGGGGTGAGCTCCTTCCGGCACACGCTGCTTCTATCTCAGGCCGGCAGCTCACCCCTGCAGCCCCGCAGTGCCCGAACTTCTTCCTGCTGCAGCGCTCGTGACGTCATCGCGCCGAGCAGGAAGAAGTTCGGGCACTGCGGGGCTGCAGGGGTGAGCTGCCGGCCTGAGATAGAGGCAGCGTGTGCCGGAAGGAGCCCACCCCGGATGCCCCGGGGCTGCACAACGGTGGCGGCGGTGGCGGCAGCGGCGGTGTGCCCCCCCCCCCCCCCCCCGGCCGCGGACAAGGCACCCGCGGTCCGGTACCTAGGGCGGCGGGGGTTAAAAATATTTTTTTTATTAAAAAAAATATATTTTGATCCCTGTAGGTGCCGCCCCCTGCAGGGCGCCGCCCTAGGCACCGGACCACGGGTGCCTAGTGGCAAATACGGCCCTGGTTATAGCACAGGGAGGAGGGGGGCCTGGGAGATCGGGGTTATAGCACAGGGAGAAGGGGGCAGGGGAGATCGGGGTTATAGCACAGGGAGGAGGGGGGCCGGGAGATCGGGGTAGTGATACAGGAAGGAGGGGGCCAGGCAGATCAGGGTTATAGCACAGGGATGAGGGGGGCCGGGGGGATCGGGGTTATAGCACAGGGAAGAGGGGGGCCGGGGCTCCTGCAGGCTCCTGCAGCAGCCGTGGCACATACCAGCCGTGGCCACAGCAGGAGCTTTATACCGGAGAAAAAAGAGTTTTATTCTCGTCACAGACACGGGCGGGCGCGTGACAGACACGAGCGGGTAAGTAGTCATCTGGGTGGCTCCCCACCTGTATCTAGTTGTCACCGCGCTCTGCCTGTCAGCGCGCTCCGCAGGATGATTGACAGACAGAGAGGCCAGTAATGGACCTCTCTGCCTGTCAGCCATGCCCTCCCAGTGCGCTGACAGGCAGAGCACGGTGACTAGATATGGGCGGGGACCCGCCCAGATGACTACTTCCCCGCCCGTGTCTGTCCCACGCCCGGAGAATAAAACTCTTTTTTTCTCCGGTATAAAGCTCCTGCTGCAGCCGTGTCCGGTACGTGCCGTGGGTACTGCAGGAGGCCCTATACAATGCTCCTGAGAACCATAACAGCTCAATTGGGATGTTCCCTTTAAAATATTAAGGTACTTTTACATGAACAGATTCTCAGCCATACGTGGCTGCAAAAAGCGCCAATCAGAGAGCAAGCAGTACCTTGTACGATTAATCATGTGGCTGGGAAGCAGGGATTGTTTGTGTGCCTATTACTGTCGATAACATTTTTAGCGCTGTCCTGTCACTTTTACACAGGCCAACAGCTGAAACAGCGTTTCTAGGAGCACCGTCATTGTCAATAAACAGCCCGTGTAAAAGGATCTTAATAAAGCTGAATGTGTGTATCCTCTATTCTACAATGGAACTTCAGCAAAGCAGAGACAATAACAAGCATTGTTTATTGTTTATTATTTTTGTCTGATTTAATGAACTAGACATAACATACACACATTAATAAAAAAAAAGTGTTAAATAAAACCTGTTACTTTCAGCAGGAGCTTAGTACAAGAGAAAATGTACAAGTGAAATGATTCCGTATGTCTTATAATTTATAGGCATTTTATGTACATACTGTACATTCTAAAAGTTATATATATATAAAAAAGTTAAAACTTAAGTAAACGGCTTTCTCAAACAATATTGTGTCTGTTTAGTGCTTTGTTCCATGCACATATGGATGAATTTGAAGTACAGAAAGGCATTCATGTATCTTTTCACAGATTTTCAGATGGATTGCAAATATAGCAACATGCCCTTATGTCCCCACAATATCATCTGTACGGTTTTAATAAAAAAGCATGAACTGAACGGTCATTCGAAACCTGTAGTGCATATTGAATAACAGCTCTTCACCAAAAGGCGCAAGACTTGAGTTCTTGTCCTTTATCTAAGGACCTATCTTAATTAAAGGGACTCTTAAAGAAGTCTTTATCCATTTAAGATATGGATCTACCTCCAAGTAGTGCAAATCCAAAGAAGTAGTAGAGACTCTCATAACATCTGGCTTACAACCTCAGTTTTATTATCTTGCGAGTCCTCTTTGTCAGTTTTAATGTTTGGTTCCTCATTGTCTTTTAAGTTAAATAAACGCTGTAGAAGGCTTGGCCGCGTTATGTGTATCGTCAACAGGATTATGCTGATAATAAGGCAGAGTACACCTAGAAGAGGAGGAAAAATCAGTCACATGGAATGAACAGCTTCTTGCCATAAAGAAAACATTACCTCTGAGCTACAGTATTGAAGCCTACAAGTAACATCCTACTACTAGATCTGCTGTGTGACCTTATTCCTTTACTGGAACGCAAGCGACGTAATCAAGATGGCGGCGCCGGCCTTGCTGCACCGAAGAAGAGGATTAGGTAAAGTATAAGATACAGACTGCAGAGGCAGTCTGTATCTTCATAAATAGATTAGAGAAGAGGGACTTTAGATAATACACAGCGTTCTTGCGCTGTATAGCGCGAGATCACTGTGTATTAACAGAGCGGCAGGCAAAGGATCATGGGAACCTTTCCTGCCACTCTGCATGACGGGAGTTTCCTGTCTAGCGCCGGCTCTTTTGAAAAGAGCCGGCTCGAGACAGGAAAGTAAAAAGGGAATAATTAAAAAACATGGCAATAAAAATAATGAATTATATTTGCAAATGTCAATAAAATTATGGTTTGCATCTAATTAGGGAATAAAAATGTTTTAACTTTCGTCCATGATTGGTTCTCTTTAATTACAAAAATGGGTTTGACTATAAACTATATGTGACAAAATAGATGGGTTATTGGCAGGGGTTGTGGCTTGTGCCTATTAATAGTTACTCCAACATACATTTTAAAGCGGAAGTCTGGGCAAAATAATTTTAACATATGTTATTTCCCAACAAAAGTTATGAAAATTACTAAAACATGGCGTGTTCAGGTCTCTGTAAAGTTGGTGATGCTACATAAACTGCCGACTCCTTCTGCTAACATATCTAAAAATTATTTTGCCCAGACTTCCCCTTTAAAGAGGTTGTCCACCTTAAACCAGATCTCTTACTTGTCCCCCACAGGATAGGGGATAAGTAAGAGATCTGACCTCTGTACCCCCCCGCTTATCCCCAGATTGGCCCCCGGCTTCTGTGTTGAACTCAGCTGAGGGTAGGGCTGGGCGATTAATCGAATTAATTCGATTAATCGCCCAGACAGTTAGAATCGATTTGATTTTTTGTGAAAATCGTAAATTCGATTTTCATAAAAAATCATTGCGGGCGGCGCGGTAAAGTGTCGGGTCCGGAGAGAGTTGCAGGACGGCGCGGTGAGGTGCAGGGCCGGCGGTCAGGAGAGATGTGGTATCGGCGGCTCCAGCCTCTTCACAGAGCCGCGGCTGACCTCTCCCGCCCCTTACACGTTAGTGCCGCGCTGAGCTGCGTCCCGCTCTCTTCCTGTCACACGTGCAGGTCCTGTTCTGTGGAGGAGGCGGCAGGGATCGCAGCAGAAGGAGAGAACGTCGCTGCCCGCTGTACAGCTCCAGGACCCGCAGCGACGTTCTCTCCTTCTGCTGCGATCCCTGCCGCCTCCTCCACAGAACGGGACCTGCACGTGTGACAGGAAGAGAGCGGGACGCAGCTCAGCGCGGCACTAACGTGTAAGGGGCGGGAGAGGTCAGCCGCGGCTCTGTGAAGAGGCTGGAGCCGCCGGTACCACATCTCTCCTGACTGCCGGCCCTGCACCTCACCGCGCAGTCCTGACACTTTACCACGCCTGCCTAGTCCCCCTCAGCTGCCCCATACCCCCTCAGTGTCCCCTCAGCTGCCCCATACCCCCTCAGTGTCCCCTCAGCTGCCCCATACCCCCTCAGTGTCCCCTCAGCTGCCCCATACCCCCTCAGTGTCCCCTCAGCTGCCCCATACCCCCTCAGTGTCCCCTCAGCTGCCCCATACCCCCTCAGTGTCCCCTCAGCTGCCCCATACCCCCTCAGCTGCCCCATACCCCCTCAGTGTCCCCTCAGCTGCCCCATACCCCTGAGTGACCCCCAGCCGGCTTCATATCCCTCAGTGACCCCCAGCCTGCCCCATACCCCTCAGTGACCCCCAGCCTGCCCTATACCCCTCAGTGACCCCCAGCCTGCCCCATACCCCTCAGTGACCCCCAGCCTGCCTCATACCCCTCAGTGACCCCCAGCCTGCCCCATACCCCTCAGTGTCCCCTCAGCTGCCCCATACCCCTCAGTGACCCCCAGCCTGCCTCATACCCCTCAGTGACCCCCAGCCTGCCTCATACCCCTCAGTGACCCCCAGCCTGCCCCATACCCCTCAGTGACCCCCAGCCTGCCCCATACCCCTCAGTGACCCCCAGCCTGCCTCATACCCCTCAGTGACCCCCAGCCTGCCCCATACCCCTCAGTGTCCCCTCAGCTGCCCCATACCCCTCAGTGACCCCCAGCCTGCCTCATACCCCTCAGTGACCCCCAGCCTGCCTCATACCCCTCAGTGACCCCCAGCCTGCCCCATACCCCTCAGTGTCCCCTCAGCTGCCCCATACCCCTCAGTGACCCCCAGCCTGCCCCATACCCCTCAGTGACCCCCAGCCTGCCTCATACCCCTCAGTGACCCCCAGCCTGCCTCATACCCCTCAGTGACCCCCAGCCTGCCCCATACCCCTCAGTGACCCCCAGCCTGCCCCATACCCCTCAGTGACCCCCAGCCTGCCTCATACCCCTCAGTGACCCCCAGCCTGCCCCATACCCCTCAGTGTCCCCTCAGCTGCCCCATACCCCTCAGTGACCCCCAGCCTGCCTCATACCCCTCAGTGACCCCCAGCCTGCCTCATACCCCTCAGTGACCCCCAGCCTGCCTCATACCCCTCAGTGACCCCCAGCCTGCCCCATACCCCTCAGTGACCCCCAGCCTGCCTCATACCCCTCAGTGACCCCCAGCCTGCCTCATACCCCTCAGTGACCCCCAGCCTGCCCCATACCCCTCAGTGACCCTTAACCTGCTTCATACCCCTCAGTGACCCCCAGCCTGCCCCATACCCCTCAGTGTCCCCTCAGCTGCCCCATACCCCTCAGTGACCCCCAGCCTGCCCCATACCCCTCAGTGACCCCCAGCCTGCCTCATACCCCTCAGTGACCCCCAGCCTGCCTCATACCCCTCAGTGACCCCCAGCCTGCCTCATACCCCTCAGTGACCCCCAGCCTGCCTCATACCCCTCAGTGACCCCCAGCCTGCCCCATACCCCTCAGTGACCCCCAGCCTGCCTCATACCCCTCAGTGACCCCCAGCCTGCCTCATACCCCTCAGTGACCCCCAGCCTGCCCCATACCCCTCAGTGACCCTTAGCCTGCTTCATACCCCTCAGTGACCCCCAGCCTGCCTCATACCCCTCAGTGACCCCCAGCCTGCCCCATACCCACTCAGTGACCCCCAGCCTGCCCCATACCCACTCAGTGACCCCCAGTCCACCCCATACCCCCTCAGTAGTACTACTACACCCATCATCTATACCCGTACTACTACCACACTCCTCATCTTTACCTGTACTATTACACCCCTTATCCACTATACCCTCACTACTACTCCCTACCTAGATGAAGGCACAAAGAAGATCGCCTATACTATATGGGGGCACAGAGTACATAGGGCACATATTTGGGAAAACTACTTATATGGGGCACACAATGTGTTTGTCTACTACATGGGGGCACAGGAGGAGCACTGTTACTGGGAAACAATATAGTTGTCTCAAACGTCAATAAAATCATATCTGATGCTGCAGGGAGAAAAATGTCCTATTTATTTAGCAAAAACAAAAAAATCGAGATTTAAATCGAGAATCGTCCAAAAATTTTTAAAAATCGAGATTTTATTTTTTGGCCATATCGCCCAGCCCTAGCTGAGGGTATGGCATGTGACCCGCGTCTCTAATCATTCCTATAGGGCTACTGGAAAGAGCCGAGTGATGAATTTTCTCTGAAGGCTCCATTCATTTTCTGTAGCAACAATGGCTGTTATTTGTTCTTATTTTTACATTGCGGGAACAAAGCCTAAAGGTCCGCATATACCTCATACATATGTTGGCTGTGTCTGTCACTTCACAGTTGGTATAAGGTGTATGGGACTCTTCTAACTGTCCACTGACAGATAGATAGAAAATTACTGCCCGACCCTTTGCCCTGGGAGATGTAAGCTACAGGTAGAGTGGTTTGGATGTATGGTTAGCTTGGAAGCTGGACAGGAAAGATAACCGGCTGCTGAACTATCATTCGGCTGCAAGTTATTGCAGATGTATGGGAACCTTAAAGCGTAACTGTCATTTCAGGGTCATTTTTTTGAAAACATTAAATATCAACAGTACAAGCGATTTTAAGAAACTCTGTAATAGGTTTTATGTACTAAAAGAGTTTCCTTCTGGACTGAAAAAGCAATCTCCCAGCCTCCCCCCTCACATCAAATGAAGCAGGATTTCTGTCTCCATTATGTGGCTATGGAGAGGGGAGGGGCTGTTAGGAGTGACTGAGCACGGAGGATTTCTGCAAAGCACAACACCCTGCAATCTTCTCTCAGTAAGTTCATAGATAAGCACTGACCTTTCTGACCCCTGAATTTAGCGTTTTAGCTGCCCAGACAGTCTACAAACAGCTGACCTTCATGTCACCTCTTCCTGCTCCCTCATCTCCCTCAGACCCTCCCCCCTTCATAGGCTTACAATGGAGAGAGCAGAGCCCGTCTTCACTGGCTTCTCTGTAATGAAGACGTGTTTGCCTGATAATGCACAGATAAGAAGTCGGGGGGGGGGGGGGGTGATGGCGGGGGAGGCTAGGAGATTGCTTCTTGAGTACAGAGGGAGGCTTTTTTGGCTAATAAAACCTATTACAGAGTTTCTTAAAATCGCTTATACTACTGATTTCTGCAATAGAAAAAAAACATGACAGTTACGCTTTAAGGCTAGCGTCTGAAGCCAAATCCTTTTTTTTTTTTTAATAAAAAAGGGCCTCTCCAGACTGCCCCATGGAAGTGCCCCTGTGATGGCAATGTACACAGGACACTGTAACTGAAGCTAATCACTGCCCTCATTGGTCAGTCTGGAGTGCATGGGAATGTGAGGTTTTCTTATTGTCCTGCTTTTATCTACTGCCAAGTTATTGTTAGAAGGTATTGGAAAACCACTTTAATAAATTTGCTCCTTTGTGCTATAGTTTTTGGCTTTTTAATAGCATTGTCAAACAAAATACCTGTTGCAAAACTCAACCAGAATGAAAGTCCAAATCTTGTTTGTAGAACAATTCTACCAAAGTGAATGCTGCATTCAGGTGCCTGTCTGACAGTGGCAAATGATGTGAGCGACACTATCATGCACACGGCCGTTGTAAATAGCATGTAGATTCCATAGACCAGAAATGGCATGCAGAAGAGGACATTGCTGAGAATCCAGGAGCAAAATGCAGCCCTATATTAGACATAAAGTAAATATACAGTCACATTTTCGAAACGGTGAAACAGTCAGCTAGTTATCTTTGAGCTTTTGTACATTGTAGAATATCAATGTAGAAGATTAATATGTATAACACAGCATGTTGTGGGAGAAGAATCACCAATAATCATTATTGTGCATTACTAATGGATATCAGGGACTCTCCACACCAGGTGCTGGGCATGCACTACTATTAATAACTAAATTTTAAAGATCTCCTGAACAACATGACCCATGACCTCTACAACCAATTCAAAGCAGGCAATTCTATTTTCTTTTCAATTAAATGGAGGCTAAATATTGCGGATGGCGGATCCCATAGAGTTCTATTGGTGTGTCCATGCAGCAATTGCAGTCTGCGCTAGGACCTGTGCTTTTTTTTTTTGTGGTACAGTTTACTGCCCTGTCTATGGATGTGTGAATAGGACAAACAAAATACATTGACGGACGGGCAAATAGGGCCTAACACTTTCTATAACTCTTCTATACTATTATATGGTCACTAAGCTTTCATGAAAAATTTCATGATAAGCTATTGTTTGTATGTACACTTTGGGGTAGATTTATCAAAGGGCTGTAAAGTAGAACTGGCTCAGTTGCCCCTAGCAACCAATCAGATTCCATGTTTCTTTCCTCACAGATTCCTTGGAAAATGAAAGGTGGAATCTGATTGGTTGCTAGGGGCAACTGAGCCAGTCCTACTTCAAACCATTTTGATAAATCTCCCCCTTTGTGTAGCACTATTTCTGGACAGTAAATAACAATCTCCTCTGTGGGTTCTATCCCTAATTCTCAGTTGTCCCTGAACTGGTGGTGAAGGCTAGCTGCTATGATGTCTCCTGTATACTGCGCACACATTGAAGACCCTCAGAGCAATACATGTATGAGTAAATCATGCTTAATCTGAGCTGTAGCTTAGTTTCCCTTCAGCCTGGACATGTAAATAGAATGGAACGGCCCCAGTGATGCTTAAATGTAAACCTATGTAAACCTTACCACATTATTGCTGAGGAGTAGTATGTGGATACACAATATTGTTGGTGAAGTCTGCAGGGGCTATTGCTGTAAAATTTTTCAGCTACATATAGTATAGGGCTTGGGAGACCCCTCTCCAATCCTTCAAGGTAATCTAAATCATATTGAATCCTTGACTCCCAAGAAAACCTTTCATTGTAGTTGATGGTCTCATTCAGCTGGTGCACTGGATTTCCTACAAAGACAACAATGACAGAATTCTGATTTTGTACAGTATACTGTATGTCCTAATACTCCACGTCCTTATACATACTCTATGTCCTTATACTAGATGGAAAGCTGTGCAAACCTTCGGTAAACAGGTTATTATCATAGTATAATTTGCTTGGGGAAAAATAACTCAGTGATAATTAGTGATAAAAAGGCACAAAGTACTTCCTTGTCTGAGACGTGGCTTTATTTCAGGTTGACAATAAATCTGCATTCTTTACATTGTAGTACTAGTAACCTAGTTTATGCCATTGCAAGGATGTAGTTTATTGTCTGCTGTTTCCATGACTAGTTACTGAATGACATGAATGTATTTACAGTCTTTAAAGTTCTCACCATTTTTAATGGACAATGAATTCTTATTTACAAAGACACAAGCTCAAATTGCCTGCATCTATAAGGAATTATAATAGGGCTAAACCCAGGTAGCTGATGCCCTCAGTGCAAGACCAGTTTATGGGCCCCATAGAGCATCTCTCTTTCTCTCTGTAATAAGCCAGCGGTAAAGCCCCTATTAGACAGGGCCACTGTGAGGGGCAAGCAAGCGCTGTCAGCTGGGGGCCCACAAATGAAGAACCAGTGAAAAAAAGACATGTCAGTTTTAGTGCAGGTTCTAAAGCTGGGGGCCCACCGGATGGTGAGTATAAAATGTATGTGTTGCTGTCTTTTTTTTTTCAGTGCCAGAGTGGTACTTTAATTAGCTCAAGCATTTATCTGTATTATTAAAGATAACATAATTGTGTTTTTAAAGGGATTTGTGACTTTATAGCAAATTTAACATGCATCAGTAACTTTATGCCATATAATCACTTACAATCGCCCCTGTTGTGCCTGACGGCGATCTTATTGGAAATAATTCCCTTTTTGTGTCATCCTTTCCTGTGTTTAAAAAGGCCATAATATTGACGAGCATGGAGAAGAATGTGACCAGGCTCCTCCCTTAGCATCCTCAACAGGTACATAGAGACGATGCCAAGGGAGGGACATGGTCACATGCTACTCCATGCTCAGCCATATTATTGCCATTCTGAGCGATGGGCTGGATGGCACTGCAAGGGGTGGAACTTTATATATGACCACCCCAGGGCAAAGTAGGGGCAATTCTAAGTGCTTATATGGCACTTACTAATATATCATGAATAGTACTGCCTTCAGCATGATTAAGTGTCCTTCACCACTGACAGGAAATGGAAAATAGCAGAGCTGCTTGTTTCTAAACTCTAGCCCTCCCATCCTTCTCACCGCCCAGCCCAGATACCAACAGCTAAATGGGAGAGTCAGTCATCAGTCAAAATCATTTGATCACCAACACCTACTGCTGATCAGCAGGGAGAGTTCAATACTGGAAACTGCTACAACCAGGAACAGCAGAGCTGCGCAAAACATGAAAAGCAGTCTTCTATGGACGCCAAGCTGAACACACGGCCCAAGTACTAGCATAGCCCTTCCAGGTGTCCTACAGTAACCTAACTATGAGAAAAGTCTTCTCCCATAAACTTCCACAAACTGCAGTTTGTTAAATCTGTGGGGGTCCTCTACAAGAGAGTCTAGTATAATTGGACTATGCATATGTATGCTCAAATCTCTACCAGCAACACTAAAGCTTCATACATCACCTCTAGCAACACTAAAGTGCTTACCGTGCTCAAATGCTTGTTTAGACACTTTTAAGGCCATGTTCACATGTGGCAAAACAGTGATTGTTGTTTGACACGACCATGTCAAACAACGACCGCTGTCTGCGATGTTCACCTGGCGATGGCCTGGTGAACACCACTTTATTTTAATTGGAATGTGGGCACATTTGGGCGTGCCGGCTTTTCAATTAGCCATAGAACATAATATAAAGTATGGGCGGGAGCAACTGCCATTGTTTAACTAAACCATACAATGTGTGAACATGGCCTTATCACTGAAGCAACTACATTGACAAAAACATGGCGGGATTTACCAAGGACCACCAGGTCTGTATACCCACCTTCTGCATGACACAACACTCATAATACATTTAAATGTGCTGGGACTGGGGTCTGGGGGAGTCTGTTTTTTTTTTTTTTTGCAATTGTTGTATTGTGTATAAAAAAATATTTTTGTTCTTAAAAGTAAAGGTTGAGGACTTATTAGGCCAATAGAGGAATACAATAAAGTGTTACCTGTTAGAGTTATGTTCACACCTCTTAAGCCAACCAACAATCCGATACTGGCGTTCACCATGGTGTTGCTGAATGATTTATACACTGTTGTCATAGTCACAGCGCCAACTTCCCAATCACGGGTGAAATTAACAGCTGCAGATCAAAACAAACGCAAAGACATTGAGAAATCATACATAATATATGTGGTTCTATGCATTCCTCAGTCTCATGTTCAAACGCTGTACAAACAACGGCCGTGGTTTAGCATGTTCCTCCGTCTGACATTGCAGTGACGACTGTAGGAACATTATTCCAGTAAAAATAACTTTTGGGTGTGTCTTGAAATAAAAATAGACTTTAATAGAAAGTATGATGAAAAGGATGTAGGAAAATCCAAGTACTGTGCGTGAACAACTTTAAATAACACCCGCTGTTCGGCAACAATGGCCGCAAATAAATGATTTGAACATTATTTTGATGACCCATAGGAATAGCTGCCATTACATATTGTGAACCGCCGGCCATTGTTTGCATTGACTTCAATACAAATCATTGAATTTAAATTATTTAAATTTCACAACAATGGCCGTTATTTGCACTCATCTGTACTTAGGGGGAATGTAGCCTTAGGGCCCTATTCCACCGGACGATTATCGTTCAGATTATCGTTAAATCGTTCGAATCTAAACGATAATCGCTTGGTTGAAATGCAGTTAACGATTAACGACCGAACGAGAAATCGTTGAACGTTTTATAAGACCTGGACCTATTTTTATCATTGCTCGTTTGCAAAACGTTCGCAAGTCGTTCGCATTGAATAAGACATTGTTCGGTCGTTCGCAATAGATACGAACGCAATAGCGAATAAATAGCGAAGAAAAACTAAATAACGATTATCGTTCCATGGAAATGAGTGAACGTTTTCAGGTCTTTCGCAATAGCGGTCGTTTGAGATTGTTAATCGTTAACGATTATGCAAACGATAATCGTCCGGTGGAATAGGGCCCTTAAAGTGTAACTATCATTTCTTGCTGGTGGCTTGATACACTGCTAAAATCCTATCACCGGCATCTCTGTTCTGGAATGCAGCAAGGATGGAATTCATCAGGCAGTGCTGGTGACTGCATTGTGTACAGTTAAAGAAGTTGACAGATTAATTCCATCCTCTGCTTATGCCAGAACAGACATGCCGGTGGTAGGATTTTACCAGCATATCCTGCCACCAGCAAGAAATAATAGTTACACTTTAAATTCTAAATGTGTCCACATTTAGCTAGATACCAATAACAAACTTAAGCATGGCTTAAAGGGGTGTGGTCCTAGCAGCCCATCAAATTTATTAGAATTATAACATTACATAGCAAAACTCATTAATGAAATCTACACCCATTTTCAGCTGGCATAGATTTCACTGTGCAGCACATGGCCAGGTTTATTAAAGGGCCAGCATTTTTTTTAAATGAATCTGTCAAAATGGATTTGAGCAGAAGTTTACTTAAAGGAGAAGTCTGGTGAAAGTTTTATTAACCAATTACCAATATACACTTATTACAGGAAATGCTTATAAAGTGCTTTTTTCCCTCCAATTCGTACTGCATCAAGGGCTTCACTTCTTGGATAAAATGGTGATGTCACGACCCGACTCCCAGAGCTGTGCGGGCTGTGGCTGCTGGAGAAGATGATGGCAGAGGGATGCTCAGTGTCCCTCCAGTGCCCTGTGTCCCTCAGTGTCCACCTGCCGTCATCCTCTCCAGCAGCCACAGCCCGCACAGCTCTGTGAGTCGGGTCGTGACATCACCATGTTATCCAGGAAGTGAAGCCTTGATGCAGTAGTAAGAGCAGGGAAAAAAGCACTTTATAGGCATCTCCCGCAATAAGTGTATAGCTTTTTTTTTTTTTTTTTTTTGGGGGGGGGGGGGGGGGCAATACAATACTTTCATAAAAAGTTTTGCCGAACTTCTCCTTTAAGGGGGTATTCTGACTGATTTTTTTTTTCTAAAAATGTGCTTAGCCTGGGGGAAACATTAAAAAAGACATATCCTTTCTCCCCCAGCTACAACAATTCTCCTAGATCCATTCCCATTGGACGCCACTGGCTCCAGGAGCTTTATTTAGGAGAATGGTGGATGCATAAATAATATAAAATAAATATATAAATAGAACTGCCAAATAACTTTATTATATTTCCCTCAGGTTCTGAGCACATTCTTAGGACAAAAAAACTGGAAATACCCCTTTAAGAGCAGTGTGTGAGCGCCGAAAAAGACATATTGGGAGTGTGTCCACTATACTATATGCTATGTTGAACTTTTTTGAACATTTTCCACCTTTTACCAGCAGTGCACCACAGTAGCTGTACCTTTAAGTCTGAGAACACGTTCTGGTGCATATGATATTCAGATATAAAGCCATAAAATCTTTAAAGAGCAGTTATCGCATCCCTCCCTACAGTAATTACAAAATGAACTGCACGTGCTAAACAATGGTAGGTGATATTATGCAGTAAAAATATACACCCATGTTGCAATTTCCCCAGTACATCACAAGTCTGCCTAGTTCAATGGATTTGTAATTTGCTCAGTGTTGTTGGCTTCTCATTGCCACCACACATTTATTTAGAGCAGGGGTAAGAAACCTCTTCAGCTGTTACAAAACTACAACTCCCATCATGCCTGGGCAGCCAAAGCTTTATCTTTGGCTGTCCAGGCATGATGGGAGTTGTAGTTTTGCAATAGCTGGAGAGCCAAGGTTCCCTATTAGTGATGAGCAAATAGTATGCTATTCACACTATTCAAGTGTATTTGAATATTCGAACGATAACACAGTAAAAATTCGATTTGCCCTCCCACATCCCCTGGCGCTTTTTTCCAGCCAATAAACATGCAGGGGGAGGGGGGAGGGACAAGCACTAGGAATAAGCAGGACTTTAAAAAAAAAAAACTCTAAATGTGATTGGCTGGCTAAACTAAACCTCCTGAATATAAGAATAGTGGATTTCAGATTCATGTCACTTGCTGGTTGGAGCTAAATGTATAAAAAAACATATATTTAGAAGCTGTTGTGAGACAGGCAGTGTGTTCAGACATCTACTGATAGTTTATTTGTGTGATTGCAGGGTAATACCTGTTATCTTGCTACTACTGATTTGCACAGTCTGCGTTCTGTAAAGGAGTTGAACGGCTTTTTCATTTTATCATTGTAATAAAATGTGATTGCGGGATAATACCTGTTATCTTGCTACTACTGATTTGCGCAGTCTGCGTCCTGTAAAGGAGTTGAACGGCTCTTTCATTTTATTATTGTAAAAAACTATTATATATCTAGTATACGGCTGTATACTGTGATTGTGGGATAATACCTTTTATCTTGCTACTACTGATTTGTGCAGTCTGTGTTCTGTAAAGGAGTTGAACGGCTCTTTCATCTTATTACTGTAAAAAAAAACTATTATATATCTGGTATATGGCTGTATACTGTGATTGTGGGAGAATACCTGTTATCTTGCTAATACTGATTTGTAGTTATCGTTAATTTTATGCTCATCTCTATTCCCTATCCCTGATTTAGAGGGACACACTGGACAGAAAGGGCCTTAAAGCCACTTCAGTGCACACCCAGGACACCACTAACTCTCTTATTACAGACTACATCTCTACTGATGTGGGGGATATTTACTGTTACACAGCTCCCACAGCACTGAAGATTCTAATAAAGATAGAAATGTAAAAAGATCCTTCAAAAGGTGTGTGTTCTGTGGTGGCCAAGCATGCCAACCAATGAGAACAACAGCAATGCTATTCTTTGGTGAGTAAAATTACTCAGGCGTGTGATAGCTGCCACAAAGTTTTACGTTCCCAGGCACTAAAAATTAATTTAGAGTAATTTTACTATGTATGGTATTAGGTATTATTTCTAGGTGGGTATTGTAGATTGTGGAAAGGGGGTCTACACTATCACCTGCTATAGGCAAGAAGTTCTTTTAAGGCTTACTAGTCATATGCTATATGTCTCTTGGTATAAGGGTAAAACATAAAGACCTCTCTATTCCCGTGCAGGTATGGATATCCTATATAGGAGGTAACCATAAGAGAGACAATTGTTTCCTGTGAATGTATGTTTATGTCAGTAAATGTCTATGTCTAAAAATAAGCTTAATGAAATAGAATAAATAAAACTTACCTATGATGACAGCACCAATAAAGAGACTGGTCAGCACTCTCACCAACCAGAAAGTCCTCTGTAAATGATATGTTACAATGGGTCAGTCATTCATTCTATGCTTTCCTATTTTGAAGAGAATTCTACATTTCAACATTATCAACTGGTAATAGAGTCACACATGGTATACAGCGTCTAAATACATTCATTGAGGGAAAAAGGGAAAGCTAACGTAAGCTGCATAACTATATTTCCTGATCTTTCCCCTTGGCTTTTCGAGAGATTAGTCTAGATTAGGTTCTGGACTCATATCAATAATACATCATATGGAGGTATATAAATCACTAAAGAGTAACCTTACTACATATTACAGCCTTGTACAACTCACAACACCAAAGAGCTGTATTCAGATCACTTATGTGTGGCCTCTTGGATCCCCACAGTTCCTGATTTATCAAGGACTTGGACAAGGCAGAGATTTCAGAGTCCCCCCCCCCCAACAAGGGTCAAGTTTAAAGTGTCCCAAGATATGCTGTAAACTATAATATAGAACACACTCACTAGTTTTCCTCTGATCCCAGGCAATATGACAATGAAAGTGGCAGCAGTGACCAGGGATATTACTATAATCTGAAAGATCCGGGTGTCAAAAAGGAATGGTGTTCTCCACATGGAGTAAAACGGGAAAACCGCTGTTTGCATGATGATTTTCTATTGGCCAGGAGACCTGGTAAGAGCAAAAAAAAACAACACATTATATTAAGGTACAGTCTCAATGATTTATTTTATCCATGTATTACTTTTAATCCTCATATTGTATGTTATCCCTTCACAAGCACAAATTAATATTTGTGAAATAACATTACATTTTGAGAAATGAATTTTTGTCTAAGACAGCTGGATAAATCAAGGCCATTGTTTGTATTGATTGACTCTTTCCCATAGACTTTATTAAATAAAAAACAAACAAACAACAAACTGCATTTTTTATACCTACTTTTATGCTGCTTTCTTCTTTTCATTTTACAATATGTGAACCCAGCCTTAGGCTGACCTTCTTGCCCAGCATTTATGGTATGTTGTATTTTATATGGTGAAGAAATGATATGTACTATTTATGGAATCATTATCAGTGTGGCAAATATAAAATACTCCCTTCCCAGCTGACTAACAATGTCTGTCACTTTCGTCTGCCCAATTAAGCCCCACCTCTGGGTGTCAGCATGCTTAATAGACAGCTTACCTCAGTTCAAAATGCTTAAGGTTTTTTGTAGGATGATTGTACCTAATTTAGGAACACATGGAGGACTGCAGGCAGGTTTTCAGCAATGCAGATGAAGTAATGTGACTTAATGTACTTATAATATTCTTCAGCAGTTACCCTAACATCAAAAAGTGCCTGTTGATAAAGTATAAACCTTCCCGTACTGTGTCATTTAAGATAAAACTAACAATGCCATGTTATGCATACAGTATGAGAAAGTAACAAGGACACAGTGATTAATAGATGGTACAAGGCAGTATGACACTGCAAGCAGACATTCCCTCATCAATTACCTGCTCCTAATCTAAGTGGAAACTCTTGATTTACAAAAGTGGTATGGCCTGCCTCTGTCAGGTACTATGCTTTTTAATAAACAATTTCAATTTACATTTGACACATATGTTACTGAAACTGCCCCAGCCAAGTTACCAAAGAGCCATTAAAGAGGTACTCCAGTCAATATATTTTTTCTTTCAAATAAACTGATATCAAAAGGTGTCAGATATTCTTAATTAACTTCTGTTAAAAAAAACAAAACTGAAGTCTTCCAGTACTCATCAACTGCTGTATGTCCTGCAGGAAGTAGTGCATTCTGTCCAGTCTGACACAGTGCTCTCTGCTGCTGCCTCCATGTCCATGTCAGGAATTGTCCCGAACAGTAGCAAAACCCTGTAGAAAACATGTCCTGCTTTGCAGACTGGAAAAAATACACCGCTTCCTTCCAGATTTACAGCAGCTGATAAATACTGGAAGATTTGAGATTTAATTTTAATAAAAGTCAAATACAAATCTCTGGCGCTTTTTGGCACCAGTTGATTTGAAAGATTTTTTTTCTTTGCTTTTAACTGAATTCTCACAACATCATTCCATGATTGATTTTCCAGACCTCTGTCTTTAACAAAGTTGACTTTTTCCTCCTGTGAGAAACATTTATTAACGTTGCGCTGGTGTTGTACACCATGGAGAAGGCACAGATCCTTACCATCTCTGTAACCCCTGCTCTCCTGATGTGTGGGCAGAGGAAGGGGGTGCTGCAAAGTGGAAAGGAAGCATGGGCCTCTTCCACGCCTAAATTATCAAGGTTTATGGATGAAAACAGGCGCAAGTCATGCAAAAATCTATACCTGTAAATCTTCGCACAAGTCCAGCTGTGTGACTTTACTAAGAGGCATGCACCTTAGTGATTCCTGTCAGGAAAATGGTGACAAGGCTTTATAGCGTAACAGTATACAGTATATCCACGAGACCTCTGCAACCTGTAACACAATAGTAGCATACACTTGTCTCTGAACATATGAATAAGTGTTTCTATGTTTCACTTTATGTTATGGTTTTTATGGTTTAGTGTACATATTTTCATATTATAGGGAGGGGTGAGCAGTGTTGTGTGGCTTAATATTTTTTTTTTTTTGGTGTGTGTGTGTGTGTGTGTGTGTGTGCCTGTATGTGAGGTGATATGTTATGTGGGCTGCTTGGTGCTGTGTGTTTATGTGCCAAAGCTGCCTTTAGGTCCAGTCATATCCTGAAGGGAGACGTGTGAATGTTAAGTACCTTTTGAATATAATTTACCTTATGCATCATTGAATCATCCTAAATAAAATATGCAAATATATTTTATCCCTTGTTTACCAGTGCTAAACGCCTAGCAGCAATTTTCAAAATCTAAACCAAAGGGGATGTGAAATAATGCGTGCTTAGTAGAGATGAGCAAAAGTTTCAAAAGTTTAGTTTGGCAGGTACGCAATACTTTAGTGTAAAGTTCAGGTTCTTACTGAACCGCACTAAAACAGCTAAACAATTTTACATGTTTAGCTGTTTTACTGCGGTTCCAAAATGTCACTCATCATACTTACTTACGCATACTTACATGTCATTTGGCAGGCAGAGACAGGGAAAAGCCAGACATCTCCTCTTTGTCTGCCAAATAAATCAGTTTTTTTTTAACACTGCAAGGGTGCCATCCTCCTTTTATTGCTATTGGACTTGTGTTTTGGTTTATAGACTGAGCACCACTTAGGTTGTCCTGGACTGAGCAAGGTTGGTCCTCCTGTGTGTATAACTAGGCAGTGCCATCTGCTTTATCTTTACCGCATTGGCTTGCTTGAGAAGTGGCAGCCCACTCAGCCAATCAGAGACTGACTGGGACGGGACAGAACAGAGGCCAGGGATTGGCTGAGCAGGCTGTCACTCTTGTCTCTAAAGGTGTTGTCCCATCCTAGACAGCCAGTGATTGGTTTAGTGGGCTGTCACTCTATAGATGGCTGAAGAGTCTTCAGTGAAGACACCAGAGATGAGCAAAGCGAATCCAATAAATCAAAATCCGCTGCGAATTAGGCCATCAATTTGCTTCATTTTGCTAAGCAAATTCCTGCCCACACTGTCTGGAGCGTCATTGGGCGGGAGAAAGGGAATAACCATAATCCCTAGCGCCTGTCCAATCAGCTGCAGGCCCCTCTGTGAAGTCAGCACCTCACCCGCCCCATCTCTATAAGGTGGTTTGTTTTACAGAGGATACGCAGCAGTTAAGGCAGAGCAGGGAGAAACTAACAGAGTGATTTAGGGAAGAAGAGAAGAGGATAGGAGGGCTGATTGTAAGTCATTGTTTGTTGTAGCTGTCAACCAAGTGTCAAGTTTACCAGGTAACTGGGTGCCTATAGGAATTCATTGGGACCAGAGAAGACACAGTCCATATTATTCACTCACTGGGCAATAAGTGCTCACGCTCCACTCCTACTGTGTTAAACAAATTTGTTTTAATTATTGAACTGAGTGTGCACCTTACGTAATCAGTGCTCGCACTCCACTCCTACTGTGTCATACAAGTTGGGTTTCATTACAGTGGAGTAATACGCCACTGATCCACCAAGGTCTACTGCTGTCCATGGTGGAAACTTTTTTTTATTGTTATTTTCCAATTTTGAATACTTTTACAAGAACATGCTTTAATAAATTTGTTCTTCTGTAATAGTCTAAGTACTGTAGCTATTATAATTTGGCAGTTTTTATTGAAATTCCTTAAGATTCGATTTGCGAATCTTAACGGGTTTCACTCAAAATTTGCGAAGCTCGCAAAACAAATTTCCAGCTCATCTCTAGCCACAAGAGGACACCGGTAAGCATGGTGACGGTGACACTTTAACTTGAGATAGATACACCTAGCTCAACATAGATCAGAAATAGAATACAGGCAGGGATGTGGCCTGGTTCCTTTCTGCTGTGGTAAACAAATAATAATAATATTATTGCTGCTTTTTTGCTAAAGACAGAAAAAATGTGAGCAGAGATGGACTCAGAAGCTTTTACAAAGTTTTATAAGTCTTTAGCAGAAATAGCAGGCTCAAAACTGAGGGAAGGATACAGATAAGGTAATAACATGCATGGAATGAATTGTTAGTCTCCAGATGATTTTACATATATTTGATGATTTTACATATATTTTACTAAACCGGAGAACCCCTTGAGAGGCAAAGCTAGACATGAATCCAGCTGGAAGCAGACTTTAACTTCTTTTAGGAGACACAATGGGGGACATTTATTAAGTCCGTAATTTTTTGCATCGGGCTTAAAAATGTCCCCGTGGCAAAGAGGCTGACAGGATTTATGTTGAGGTGCAATGCCTCTACACAAATCCTGTGCGCACTGTAGCCCCTCTATGTGAACAAAGTGAAACCTACGTCAGTTCCAGAGGAAAAATGTTAAGTGCAATGCATGCAGGGGCCGTGCCCCCTCTGTGTACAGCCACACACCCCTTTACGCCCTCCCTAGCCTTTTTGATAAGCAAAAAAAGAGACAAAAGGCTAGACATAAATCAGAGAGTGCACTCCACTATATAAATTATCAAAAAATGAATTTTATTGCAAAATAACATAGAACACTACACAATACACTTAAAAACAATTAAAAGGTTCCAATCAGGAACATACAAATTCCTCTTTCGGGGGTGTTAGCTCCATGACCCTTGCTCCACTCAGGCACTGAGATTTGCTTTGAATTTGTGGGTGATATCTATTTATTTATATACACAAATATATATATTTTTTTAATAATTTGTGTTCCAATGCAGTTCTTTGGTTTGATCAGTTGACACAGGGGTTGATATAGGGGTTAGGTTTTTTCCTTCTTTTCTCCTCATTTACTTTTGGGGTTTCATTATCGTGTTATTGCATACTTTTTCCCTCTTATCTAGAACTTGATTAGGTCTCATTTTGTATGATATTGGTGTTTTAGGTAATAGTGTTTTTTTGCACGCAGTGCCTTGGTTCTGATTAAATTATTTTATAATATTGGTCCTAATTTTGCTTGGGTCATGTTAGCAATATTATTTGTATGCTACCCCCCGTTGGTCTGATGCCCAATACCTGTTTTGTGGGCAGACCATGAATTTGTACGTTCCTGATTGGAACCTTTTAATTGTTTTTAATTGTATTGTGTAGTGTTCTATGTTATTTTGCAATAAAATTCATTTTTTGATAATTTATATTATATTTATGTCTAGCCTTTTGTCTCTTTTTTTGCTTATCGTTATGGATATCTAGACATTGAGTGGCACCCCGTCTTTGTATGTATTTTTCGGTTGAGCCACCTGCTTAGTGTTTTTTTCTCCCTAGCCTTTTTGACACATTCGGTGCAGTGGGACCAAATGCAAATAAAATATTAGCAAAACCAGTGTTTGCGAAAATATTTTCGGGCATCGGCCCATCTACGACATAAAATTTTTTAGCCTAATAATAAATGTCCCCCCAATGTGTCCATGTGCGGTGCTTCCACATGGGTCTTTCTCAGCTATTGGCACTTTCAATGGGAGCTTTAACACTGAACTGTGCTGAATAGAATTGACATCTCAATGATAGCGGGAATTTTCATAGTGGCCAATATCATATTACTATGCTACTATTCTGCGCACCTATACTACACAGTGAATGGGTCTGGAAGCAGTTTGGCTCTGTTCACTCTGTAGCAATGGTGACATGTAACTGCAGACCAGGGGAACACCATGTTGGCTTTGTCTACTATTTTGCATAAAACTTCCAAAGCTTCAGGGAAGAAAACACTACTATTTGTGCACACCCAGGTATACACGGTGTTATGCACATAATATTTTCTCATATTTTCCAAAATTACCTATATGAATTGTAGTCATTGTAATTTTCCATTCATCAACTATTCGAGTATAATTGAAAGGTTTTTGAACAAACTGCCTATGATAACAGTATATATATATTTTTTTAAAACACTCAAAATGCAAGTTATTATGCACAGCAGAGTTTTCAACCTTTTTATTTGTATTAAGAACAAAAAAATGGTCATTTGTGACATTATAAGCATTAGCAGATTATTACAAACTGAAATCAAATAGTTTTCAAGTCAAAAATTTATTCTAGGTGATGTTATAATTGCACAGGAGACCCCTTGCACAAAGGAGCTTCTGAACTCTCTTGTGCATTGAATTTGTCAGTTTTTGGATGGCTGATACCCTCCTAGAGTTGTTGCTTAGATGTGAACTACCTCCCTCCATCATACACACTGCTTTTTGATTATGCTCCAGAGGTTCTCAATGGGGTTGAGGTCAGGGGAGCATGGGGGGGGCCACACCATAAGTTTGTCCCCTTTTATGCCCATAGCAGCCAGAGATGCAGTTAGATGCAGAGATGTGTTATTTGCAGCATGAGACGGGGCATTATCATGCATGAAAATGATCTTGCTGCAGAATGCACGGTTCTTCTCCTTGAACCATGGTAGGAAGTGCTGTTTGAGAAACTCCACATACATTATGGAGTTCATCTTTACCGCTTCAGGGATCCTAAAGGAGCCTACAATCTTGCTCCCCATGATTCCAGTCCAAAACATTACTCCACCTCCTCCTTGTTGGCGCCGTAGGCGTGTTTACATGGGGTGTCCATCAACCAGCCATCTTCTACTCTATCCATCTGGACCATCGAGCCCTGCATGGCACTCATCGGTGAACAAAACTGTTTTGAAGTCAGTCTTCATGTATTGTTTGGCCCACTGGAGCCGTTTCTGCTTGTGTGCGGTAAATAGAGGAGGTCCACAGAATGGCTTACGCACAGCTGCAAACCTCTGAAGGACCCTGCATCTTGTTGTTCAGGGGACATTGGAGGCACCAGCAGCTTCAAAAACTTGTCTGCTGCTTTGACAAGGCATTTTTGCAGCTGCTCTTTTAACCTGACGTAATTTTTTTGTTGGAAAGAGTCCACAATTTTCCCTTATGAGCGTGTGTGTTGGCAATCAGCTACATACTTCTTGATTGTGCGTTGATTACCATGAAGTGACTTGGCAATGTTGATTGTAGTCATGCCTTGACCTAAACACTCTACACTAAACAATTTGTTGCTTCTCAGCAGCCGACAGATCCTTTTTTTTCCCCATTTTGGCTCAAAATGTAGGCTGCTTAATATTGTGGGACAGCCTTCTTAAGCAGTTTTGCCTTTAACCCCTTAAGGACCGGGCCTGAAATGGCCTTAAGGACCGGAGCAAATTTTATGAATATGACCTGTGTCACTTTATTCATTAATAACTTCGGGATGCTTTTACCTATCCGGACGATTCTGAGATTGTTTTCTTGTGACATATTGTACTTCACATTTCTAGTAAATTGGAGTCTATACTAATAACGAATCTTTATGAAAAAAAACAAAATAGCGTGAAAAATTGTGAAAAAATGCATTTTTCCAACTTTAAAACTTTTCTGCTTATACAGAAAATGGTTATACCACATAAATTATATATTAAATAGCATTAGCAACACGTCTACTTTATGTTGGCGGCATTTATTAAACTATCTTTCATTTTTTTTTAGACAATAGAAAGCGTAAAACATTAGCAGCAAATTTCCAAATTTTCAGTAAAATGTCAAAATCAGATATTTTTAGGGACCTGTTCAGGTTTAAAGTGTATTTGAGGGGACTGTGTGTTAGAAAGCCCCACAAAGCACCCCATTTCAGAAACTGCACCCCCCAAACTCTGCAAAATCACATCCAGAAAGTTTTTTTAACCCTTTAGGGGAGTCACAGAAATAAAAGCTAAGTGTGTAAGAAATTTGAAAATTTTAATTTTCTGTGCAGAGATTTTATTGTAATCCAATATTTTTCATAATTATGAACCTATTACCAGAGAAATGCACTCCAATATTGATTTCCCGTTTCTGCAGTTTATAAAAATATCCCATATGTGGCCCTATTGCGCTATTTGACGCAACAACAAGCCTCAGATATAAGGGAGCGCTTAGTGAATTTCAATGGCTCCGTTATATTTGGTCATTTCTGACTGTACCACTTCAGGTTGGCAGAGGCTCTGGGGTGCCAAAACCTAAAAAACACCCCTAAAGGGACACCATTTAGAAAACTACACCCCTCAAGGAATGTAACAAGGGGTGCGGTGAGCATTTGGACCCCACAGGTGCTTCACAGATTTTCCGAACAATGTAGCGTGAAAAAAGACAAAAGTATTTTTTACACTAAAACGTTGTTCTAGCCTTCAATTTTTCATTTTCACAAAGGGATAAAAGGAAAAAAAAAAAACACCAAACATGTAGCGCAGTTTCTCCCGAGTACAGAATACCCCACATGTGGACATAAAGTGCCAAGCGAGCGCAGGAAGAGCCTCCAAAAGCCAATTGGCTTTTGGAAGCTGGATTTCACTGGAATGGATTTCAAGGGCCACGTCGCATTTACAGAGCCCTCGTGCTGCCAAAACACTGGAACCCCCCACAAGGGACCCCATTCTGGAAACTACACCCCTCAAGGAATCTAACAAGGGGTGCAATGAGGATATGGACCCCACTGGTGACGGGCACAAATGTGGAACAATGTGACGTGAAAGTGAAAAATTTCATTTTTTCACTTTCACGGCACAAATGTGGCCGTCATTAAGCGGTCCATATCCTCATTGCACCCCTTGTTAGATTCCTTGTGGGGTGTAGTTTCCAGAATGGGGTCACTTGTGGGGGGTTTCCAGTGTTTTGGCAGCACGAGGGCTCTGTAAATGCGACATGGCGTTCATCATCCATTCTAGCCAAATCCAACCTCCAAAATCCAAATGGCACTCCTTCTCTTTGGAGGCTTGCCCTGCGCCCACATGGCGCTTTATGTCCACATGTGGGGTATTTACGGACTCGGGGGAAATTGCTCTACACATTTTGTGTTTTTTTTTTCTCTTTTAACCCCTTGTGAAAATGATAAATTCAAGGCTAAACCAACATTATAGTGTAAAAAATGTAATATTTCATTTTCACGCCACATTGTTCCACATTTGTGCCCATCACCAGTGGGGTCCATATGCTCACTGTTTTGGCAACACAAAGGGACTTTTAAATCCAACATGGCCCCTCGAAATCCATTCCAGCCAAATCCAGTCTCAAAAAACCAAATGGCGCTCCTTCCCTTTGGAGGCTTACCTTGCACCCACATGGCGCTTTATGTCCACATGTGGGGTATTTCTGTACTCAGGGGAAATTGTTCTACACATTTAGTTTTTTTTTATCTTTTAACCCCTTGTAAAAATGAAAAAATCACGACAAGATCAATGATTTAGAGTAAAAAAAAAAAAAAAAAAAAATTACACTAATGTTGGTCTAGCCTTGATATTTTTCCATTTCCACAAGGGGTTAAAAAAGAAAATAAACTCAAAACGTGCAGGGTAATTTCCCCTGAGTACGAAAATACCCCACATGTGGGCATAATGTGCCATATGGGCACAGGGTAAGCCACCAAAGGGACAGAGCGCCATTTAGAGACTGGAATGGAGGATGGAGGCCATGTCGCAATTACAAAACTCCTGTGCTGCCAGGATAGTAGAAAGCCCCCCACAAGTGACCCCATTCTGGAAACTACACCCCATAAGGAATCTAATATGGGGTGCAGTGAGCATATGGACCCCACTGGTGATGGGCACATGTGTAGAACATGTGCCGTGAAAATAAAAAATACCATTTTTTTTCATTTTCACATCCCAAATGTGGCCGTCACCAGGGGGCCATATACCCGCTGCCCCCCTTGTTAGATTCCTTATGGGGTGTAGTTTCCAGAATGCGGTCACTTGTGGGGGGTTTCTACTGTCCTGGCCGCACAGAGGCTTTGTAATTGCATCATGGTATTCTCTAAAGGGAATGGCGGCCATATCTATTTAGCTGGGGAAAAGGGACCATTCTAATTTATTTGGGGGTATTAGGCCAATTATTAGTTTATAAGGTTAAAAATGACAGGTGTCCATCAAATTCAACCTGTGTTGATCCAGAGGAAGGCAAAAAACCCTCGTAAGGCAGACAACAGTAGCCACAGGGAAAAAATTCCTTCCCGACTCCATAATGGCAATCAGAATAGTCCCTGGATCAACGTGACCCCTGAAATAGGAATAAGGGACAGAATTTAGATAATGTAGAACCCCAATGATGTGTGGTACGCCTTGAAGCGATCCAGTATGCAGAGGCCGGGGTGATCAGGACAGGTGTCACACTGGAAAATGGTGTCCTTCCTGATCCCCCTGTTACGCCACACTCTGCACTTCTTCTGGGGTCTCCCTTTCTCCAGTGTGGGGGACGTCACCTGGAAAATGTTGCCCTGGTGCGATATGGGGTCCTTCATATCCAGAAGCGCTGGGTCTGCTCCATGGCTGCTAAATATTAGGGCTCTATTACTGCTTCTGATATTTTCGGATCGTGCCGCAAGCTACAGTAGCTCAGGCAGGGAGGGACCGGAAGAGGGGGTGCTGGTATAAAAGTTATCCGTACGGGTGGTAACCTTTATCCAGCAGTGGGAAGATCAGTTCCCAAATGATCTCTCCACTAACTCCGAGGATGGGGGGGCATCTGGGGGCAGGATTCAGGTGTCCCTTCCTTCATACACTGTATTAGTACCTGCACACTGCGGAATGGCGAAGGATAACCCTTTGTGCATTCCGCAGCTGGCACCCGCCGGCGGACTGATGCGGGCGCGCGTCTCCGCCCGTGTCATAGACTCGATTCTATGCACGGGCGGATTCCGCTCTCCGTCCAACGTATTCATTCTTTGGATGGACGATGGAATCCGCCTGTGCATAGGATGGAGTTTATGACACGGGTGGAGACGCGCGCCTGCATCAGTCCGCCGGCGGCTGCCAACTGCGGAATGCACAAAGGGTTATCCTTCGCCATTCCACAGTGTGCACGTACCCTAAATCTGTAAGTGTACCCTGAGGTACTCTCACAGAGTTAGTAGAATTTCACGCCATACCGTCATCTCTTATTGGGACGGTACTGGCGGAAAAGACGTGTCTGGGAGGCAGCGTACGCTACGCTACCCCCAGATACGTCATTTGATGATGAGGATGAATGGAGGAATAAAGGATCCCCCCATTCATCCTCACTGGCTGTTTCGGTGTCGGAGGCAATAATAGCGTATGTGTCCGATACCGAAAACACGCCGGGGGCCACTTTTATATAGGGATTGGTATATGGGGTATGTAGTGGTGTAGTGTCAAACTTTATTCAATGTAGTGTAGTGTGGTGTAATGTAGTGTTTCTTACAGTAAGTATAAAAAAAAAAACCTACGCCAAAAATGGTGTTGCTGATAAGTGCCGCACTTATGTGCGGCACTTATCAGCAGACCGTGGCAGTAGGATATAGAAAAAAAACACCCTACGCCAAAAAGGAGGAGTTGCTGATTAGCAGCGCACTTTCGTGCGATGCTGATCAACACTCAGCGGCGATAGGGTGCGGAAAATAGAAAAAAAAACAAAAACCTTTATTACATACTGAACATCCCTATAGTGGCTGATACGTGTATTACACTTATCAGCCGCTAGGGGGCAGCAGAGCGCAAGAGCCGAAAAAAGACGACGCTGGAGCCAAAAATAGCCGAAAAAAGCCGATCAGGACGTCACGGAAGGAGCCGAAGACCCGACCAAAAGACGAGGACGCCGCTAACCCGGAAGACGCCGATCAGGACCCCGGGACAGGTGACTAATGTACAAATACCTGCTCTGGACCCCTCAGCTACCTAGCTGAGGGGTCCGGAGCAGGTATTTATAACTTTTGGTGACTTTGATCGCCGTGAACGGCCAGCTGGTACCGGACGGCCGTTCACGGCGATCGGGCCGGTGGCACCGTGTCCACCATTACTTTTTACAGTAATGGCGGTCGGTGCCGTCCTCGGACAGCACCGACCGCCATTTTTTTCGGGGTCATTGGGCCACCGATGGCCCGGAAAGGTTCCGATCGCCGCTATTGGCTGATCTGAACTGATAAGCCAATAGTGGCGATCGCCGGCATGGCGGGGGGGGGTTAACAACCCCCCTTGCCGACAGGGAGAGATGGCCAGCAGTGTATTTCTGCAGGCCATCTCTCCCGATCGCATGCGGTCGGTCCGCGGCGCCCTCTTAAAGGACCCGCGTACCGGTACGTCATGGGTCCTTAAGTGACAGTGATCCATGACGTACCGGTACGTCATGGGTCCTTAAGAGGTTAATTGGACATGCCTGCCAAACTAATTAGCAAAGGTGTCTGCAATTGCTTTCAGTGATATAAAGAGCTCTGATACACATCAGCATCAATGAGTTTATTTGACAAACAAAAAAATTCTTACCTTATCATGCCTAAACACTTTTGCATAATAATTTGGAACACAGTGTAGATCAATAACTTTAGTAGATCAGGCTATTAATTAAAAAAAAAAAGAAAAGAAAATACAGACCTATACATGTTAAAATAAACTAGCATGCATAAACCAGAATGCAATAGGTGCTGTATTACACAGTTATATATCCAACTTCTGATGAAGTTGAGCAGCACAACATGTGGGCTCTCCTGTCCTACTGCTATTGGGATAACTTTAGATATCTTGATGCAGGGTAATTATCCCTATTGTACACTGTCTTTACTTAAAGCCCCTATTTCACTGGTCGTTTTAGCGGAGCAAAAGAGCACTCTCATCGCTCGTTTGCTCCTCGTTCCCCGCTCGCTGTCGCCGCTCTTCAACGCGGCGGCAGCGAGCGGGTGATTGCAGGAGGGGCGGCGGGGAGCTGCGGGAGGGCTGTCCAGGTGATCACTGACAGGGCCGGACTGGGACTAAAAATCAGCCCTGGCACTCCAACCTCAGCAGCCCACATACCATATTCTCTCTGATATATTATGGATAGCGGTGTATAATACACGCTGCAGCAAATTCTGCTTCAATTGTCAAAGTTCCTCACTACTTCACTTAAATATGCAAAGCCCATCATCAACACATAAAAATAAAGATATAACATGATCTGCTGTGAATTTGATGGTTTAGGTGTAGGGGGGTGATATAAGTGACAGGACCTTTAGTCCAGTCTGAACTTTTAAAACCCTTCTTTTTATTACCAGCTGAAGTGTCACAGAGGCGGAACCGAGCCACAGCAGCCCCTCCTGTTCTGACTGATTGAGATACAGGGCAATGCTATAGCTGTCGTCGAGACACATTAGCTGATAATTAAAAAGGTTTATTAGAAAAGTTTACACTGCACTAACGGCCACGGCTCTTATATCTCCCACACAACTGTTTGCCGGGATCTACAACTCCATACCTGGTACGGACCTCATAGATTCCCTTTCAATGGGGAAAACCATGTCTGCTTTCTTCCAGAAACAATGCTACTCTCCTCCTCAGTTTGGGTGTGGTATTGCAGCTCAGTTCCATTGAAGTGATAGGAGCCAAGTTGTAATACCACACACAACCTAAGGACAGGCAATGTTTTTGGTGTTGTGATGTTGGGATTGTACATGTATGTGCAATCAAATATATCAAAGAGCTGCTAGATATCTGTTTAATACTGGATCTATCTTTCTATCTACCATATCTTATCATGTATCTCCTATCTCTCTATCTATCTCTATCTCTATATCTCTTTCTTATCTATCTCCTATCTATCTATTATCTATCTATCTATCTATCTCTTTTCTATCAATGCAGCTAAAAAATTTAGGGAAAAATTTAGGATATACAGAAAGCAAACAAATATATAATATTAACCCTGATAAGTATTATCACTATACATGTTACCTCCACACTGTTACTAAGCATAACCAGTAAACAAAGACCAATATTATCAATAATACCAGTTTACAAGTAACAAATAATACCTCTGCACTATGACCATTACCATCATATAATGACCAATACCACCATACTGATACTGAATAAAATCCACTATATAAGGACATATTACCAATAGTACCACTATATACAGGATAAGTAATACAGTCATAGTATGATCACTATCACCACCATACAGTGACTTTATAATACCACTGTACTGTTACTGAATAAAATCACTATATAAAGACCAATATTCTTCCTAAGCAGTGACCATATAATAGTAGATCCTAACTGTATAAACGTTCTGCAGACCATATAAATGATTATAGTGCAGGTATATCCTGTGACTCACATGAGGCGTCTTCTCTGCATGGATTGCAAGTGATGTTTTTTTCTTAAGTTGTTCACCTTTCCTTTTCCTCTCTGTCTGACTCGGCCATCATGAAGTTTTCTCCGGCCATGACTCGTCTTCACAGGATCTACCAGACAAACATTTTAGGCTCCTCAATCCAGCCTTATCCACATCTATATAAAAATTTGCCAAGTGTATTGCTTCAAATTGTAACCGTGCTCCCTCTGTGTCCCTGTATAAGCAGTTAGGCTCAGTTTGTGCCTCCGAATGGTAGTCTGGCCCCTCTGCACACACCCATATAGTATTTTAGTATCAGGCCCCCTCTGTACCCCATATAGATATAGGCCTCCTCTGTGCTGTGTTGCCATATAGTAATAGGCCACTCTTCTATAGAAGTTTGGGCCCCCTCTGTGCTCCCATATATTGAGTTCCTCCTCTTTGTACTAGACCCCCCTCTATGCCTGTATATGGCCCCACTGTACCCACATACAGTACAGTATAGTATAATATAATATACCACTGTATAGAGAAGGGCCCCCAGTGCAGCACACCCACATAGTAAAAGGGCAGTGTATTATACTGGCCCCTCTGTGCAGTCCCCACATAACATAGCCCCCAACCCCCACACCCCACACTGTGCTGCAGTATAGTTTGCCATCCTGTGACACAAATAGAATAGGCTCCCTTTGGCTATGCAGCCCCCATGTGAAAAAAAAAGTATACTCACCTCCTGGCTCCGGTCTCCAGCTGCCTCTTCTCCCTTCTGGCCCTTCTCTCTTCTTCTTCCTGCTGCGGCTTAATGGCCGCTCTGCCCCTTTAAAATCCTTTGTACAGCAGACGTGCCGCACGCAGGCACGTCTGCTGAACTCTACCCCTGGCGTCTGACGTCACTTCCGGACACGCCGCAGAGGCCGGAGATCAAAGGAGAAGAATGCGCCACCGCCAGCTACAGTCCCCAGCAGCTATTCTCTGCTGAAGCACGGCGGCGGTGTCTTCTCCTTTGATCTCCGGCCTCTGCGGCGCGTCCGGAAGCGACGTCAGCGGTAGAGTTCAAAAGGATTTTTAAGGCAGCAGCCCTCAGGTGTGCTTGGGGGGAGGCGGTGACCGGACCAAATGCCTGCCCAGAATGACCCTGGCAGAGGCTGAGTGAACAGTGCGGCGGTTGGCCGCGCTGTTCACTCAGCCTCTGCAAAGGGCCCACTGATCGGTAATCTTAACGGCCCAGCGGGCATTTGCCCGCTGTGCCAGATTACCAATCCAGGCCTGATCACTGATCATCCGGGCCGCCCATAGGATACAGCAACGTCTGCTGCCGACGCTCCTATTCAACGGAGTGACGGCAGCAGATCGTTGCTGTATCAGTCGCTTGTTTTTCAACATGTTGAAAAACAAGCGACTGCAACGATCAGCCGACATGAATGATGTCGGCTGATCGTTGCACTCTATTCCACGAGACGATTATCGTCCGTAGCGGCCGAAATCGGCCGAAAATGGACGATAATCGCTCCGTGGAATAGGGCTTTAAATCATCAAAAAGCTGCTGGTAAGTCCGCATTAGCACAAAAAATGGCTCATAAAAACATTTAGTAAAACACTGATATATATATTATAGCAAAATTAGAAAAAATAGAAAAGACATAAAGATAGATAAAAAGATGAAGTAGCAAAATGTTGTGCTGTGCTATTTAAAGCCATCCTATTTAAAGAAGTTAACACAATAAATATCACAACTAAAGCCCAATTTAGTGTGACACCCTGCAATTAGAATTTCATAAACTACTTGATAAGCTAAAAGGAAAATCATTAAAGGACAACTCCCGCGCTAAGGAAAAAAATCAAAAACCAATCAGAAACCTAGCTTTTATACTTCTCATCCCTCCTGAGCTGTCACTGTTTGAATTTCCCACCGTCTGTGTACCTTCTGATTTCTAGTCTTGTTCTTCATTTCTTCCTTGCTTCCTGGTTTCAGCTTCCCATGATGCACTTGGCTGCTGTGACAAGCCAGCCCCCTGCTGTGACACAGCAAGTGCCTGCCCCTCCATTCACTACAACTCCCATCATACACTAAACATGACCCCCTCTCTGGCTCTCTTCAGTCAGGCTGCTATATACACACACTGAAGCTGCACACACATACTTTCACCTCACTGTAGTGTACATTCTGCAGGATTAGGTCAGGGCAGCAGGGGAGAGATAAGACGTCTGTGTAGCTGACATGCCGGGAGTGAGGAGAAAGATAAGCAAGTGACATCACTCACTGAGTCCACTCGGCAGCAAGAGGGAGTATGGGGGAGGGGGTCCTGTAGCTGGTTATGTGCCGGGAGTCAGTCACGAGTCATTATTGAGTTGCAGAATGACAGATGGCTTACAGTTGCTCAGCCAATGGGAGCTGAGCAAGCCTAGTCACCTGACCAGGCAGGGGAGGGGGAGGCTGGTGTGACAGAACCTAGAGCAGCCCTCCTGCTGATGACTCATCGTCACTAGAAGGAGCTGAGAGAGCAGCCTGGTGACGACAGTAATTAGGTATGAAGGAGTTTCTTACACTTCCTGGTGGGGGGTTGAGGGGGGAAAAGACAGGGAAGGAGGACAGACAGGTGATTGAAGTATATTACAGTGTTATATAACTTTGTAATGTGCTTCAATTACTGGGAAAAAGTTTTTCATGGGAGTTGTCCTTTAAATATTCCAACACTATAGTAGTCAGCAGTAGACTGATCCCTTTACTAATGGTGGCTCTTGGATCCTCCCTTAACTACCCTACTGCTCCATCTGCACTACTACCACCAGTTAAAGGCTGTTCCGAAATAGTGACCCAAGGACCATTTTGCAGCACAGATGATACAGAGATTAAGGCTGTGTTCTGTACTGCATTTGCAGCGTATATCCCATACGAGTCCTGCAGTGAAGTCTGCTGCCATATGCTGTACAGTTATGCCCTATCGCTCTGCATTCTCGCAGTGGATTAAATGTAGCCACATCCTCCTTAACTAATCATCTGCTGGGCCTTTAAACATGATAGTATCTTACCTGCCTGCACTCCCACTTGTTTCTCCGACTTCCGGGTCACTGGTGTCCCGCTCAGCCAATCAGTGTGCTTTCCCGCCACAATGCACTGACTGGCTGAGTGAGACGCCAGTGACCTTCGAAGTCTGAGAAGTAAGCCGGAGTGCAGGCAGGTAATGTATTATAATGTTTAAAGTCCCTGGAGATATTAGCTAAGAAGGATGGGGCTACATTCTGGCAACAGATCTCGCATAATAGGATATAACTGTATTGCATATCGCAGTGGATTTCCCTGTGGGACTCACAGCATGATATCCACTGCAAATGCGTCTGGGTTCACATGCTGTATGACAGCGGCCATTCTGTAAAAACCGCCCGTCTGTTAAGTTCATTCCGGCCAGTACTCCAGTACCAGCTGGATGAACTTCATTTTTTTTTTTTTTTGGAATGCGGGCGTATTAAGGTGTGCCCGTATTCCAATTACCCATAGCCGACAATGTAAAGTGCGGCTAGAGCCGCACTTTACATTGTCTGCACTATCAGTTTTGTGTGGCCACTATTCAATGAATAGTGGTTGCACAAAACTGATATGTCAATTTTTTGTGTGGCCGAACGGAATCCCAGCTGGAGTGTATACAGTGTGTATACACTCCGGCTAGGATTCCATAGCAATTAAAGCGATCAACAAATTCATTAAATAATGGCTGTGGTTGCAAACCTGCAACTATGGACGTTGTTTAAAGAGTCACTGTCGTATTTTTTTTTTTTGCAGAAATCAATAGTCCAGGCGATTTTAAGAAACTTTGTAATTGGGTTTATTAGCCAAATCTGCCATTATCTGCATGTAAAAAGCCTTTTCCCAGGTCCCCCCCTCCTTCCTCTTTTTCATCCACTCTGAAAAATCTGAAAATTGTGACTTGTTGCAGGAGACGTCCCCTGTCTGCTCTAGGGAGAGGGGAGGGGGGAGGAGGAAGGAGGGAGTTAGCCGGCAGCAGAAAGCAGATAACAGAGGATTACAGGCACGGAGCTGGGTGACAGCTGTAATCCGAGCTCAGACAGGTCACTGGTGATGGTCAGTAGAGATATCCCGTGAGGGATTTGTAGATTAACTCTTTGTTGTCCTGTTTTGGTCTTTTCTTTAGCTCTCTCCATAGGAGAACAATGAAGACAGGGGGGAGAGCTTCAAACTGCTTTTTCATGATAAAAATGCATTTTTCGGATAATAAACCCAATTACAAAGTTTCTTAAAATCGCCTGGACTATTGATTTCTGCAAAAAAAAATTCACGACAGTGACACTTTAATGAATTTATACAGTGTTAACGTAGCCTAAGGCTATGTTCACACTACGTAAGTCTCGGGACGTAGCGCGTTCCGTGAATAAGCGGGCGGAGATTTACGTAGTTTGCATACAATGGAAAGTATACGATGTACGGCTGCACAGTTCACACTACGTACGAACTTACGCCAGGATCGTACACGGCGCCGTAAAAAATGAACCAGACCATTGTTTGAGGACAAAAATGCCGTAACTTACGCCCATAGCGTAACATGCGGTCCCGTACGTAGTGGTGATTTCTTCATTTTTCCACTTTTCTTTGCCGATCCAAAATGTTCTGTGGGGTGTCCGGGGCTAGGCGAAGATTTCCAAGTAAAAGACCGCTGTCAGATCGCTACGTAGGGCGCTCGGGAAGCGTAAGTAGACTACGGGCGTAAGTTCGTGGTCCGTACGTAGCCGGCTGCAACTTGCGTAAATCCGAGGCCGGAGTTTAACACGTATATGTCCGGCCGCGAAAATATGCGGCCGGACATATGCGTAGTGTGAACATAGCCTTAATGTAGAAATAAGCTGATGCCTTACATTTCACTCTCCAGCCTAGTAAGCACCAAATCAGTTTCGGCTTTAGGAATCCACAACATTAAAGCGCTGCAAAATCTGTTGGCACTATGCAAATAAATATTATTTATAAAGAAAAAAATGCATTCATGTATGCATGTTTCATTAAGTGCAACCTATAATCCCACAGTTTTGACCCAAAAGGTGAATCGGCCGTTCACTTTCATGAGATGAGCTTTATGAAATAGGCCCCTGTGCCTACATAAACAAAAAAGGGATGCAGCTCTTTCCATCAGAAATTGACAGTCTGTCCTTAGGAAAGGCCCTAGAGAACCCATTGTACAAAATGCTCAAATTAATATTTAGGGATACTTCAAAAACCATTAAAAAGCTTACATTACATAAAGCTTAACAGAACTTTATAGTACCAAACAGCTTATTATACGTTATACCTTTTTATATAATCAAGTTTTTTAAGTTCCTATTGCAACAAATTGATTAAACATTGTGCACTATTTGTTAAATTGGTTACATCTTATATTGTAAAAGACTATTTTTTATCAGCCTGTGCAAATGTGCAGTTTTTAAAGGGGAAATATCTAACCAGCTTATTCTGAAATCCTCTGCCTGGTAAGCTGTTAGGGGCATTGGGGGCAGGGCTGCTGCACTAATCTGGCCTGCTGCGACTGGCCCCTTCCCTTGATGATCTTGGGGGGAGGGGGGTGGATTGCTGTGCAGGGGTGGTGCTAACCTGCTGATAGTTCCCCTTTAAGTAAAGTAACTTATATCATTCTACTGTTTTTCTCCCCTATGTATCTTATCACTTCCTCGTTCCCTTTCTAATCTGTGACTCTGTTGTGTCCATAAGAGAAACAGATTGCTGAACTCAGGGAGACCAGCTAAATGACGACACTGCCGTCTGCTAGTGAAAGCGCTCAATGCAGTGAAGTCCTAGGTGCATTGCCCCCTGGGAAACATGAATATGCAAAAGAAGAGCCTGTGGAGCCTCATTGAAGAGTCTCAAAACACAGGACTAGCCAGATATCCCTCTGAGAAGGACCCAGCCAAGGGGTAGCTCCTGTTAGGAAACCACCAAATCCACCATATTAAGTGGCCCTATAAGTCAATGTTATGACAAGGGATAAACCAAGGCTAGGTAACCATCCACATACAGCTGTTTCGGGGAGTTGTGTCTGTTGTGTCCATGCAACAGTGCACACACTTTCCCATAACCCCCCTTGATTGCACATGAAGTGGAAACGAACTGCTAGTACTCATAGGACAGATCAGGAGATTGCAGCAAAACTGAGCATGAGTTACCCAACCTAGTGGATACCCAGTGGACCATAAAAAAGGGCAACAGGTTATCACAGCAAAGCAGCACATGGGGGGTTATTAAGTCTATAGCTTTAAAGTTATTCATTTTAGGAAATGCTTGTACATTGGAAAGATGTTTTATTTAATATCCGTCAGTTTAGACCCAGTTTTCTTCATGGCACAACCCCTTTAAATCTTTCTTGATGGGTTTTATGCTTAATTTATCCTAATATATCTGGAACAAGTCTTTGGATCATTTACTTGAGTTTGAGAGCCCTATTACACCAACAGATTTTCTGACAGATTTTTTTAAGCCAAAGTCAGGATTGGATTTAAAAAGAGGAGAAATCTCAGTTTTTCCTTTATGACCTGTTCTCTACAGTCTGTTCCTGGCTTTGGCACAAAAAAAAATCTGTCAGATAATCTGTTGGTGTAATAGGGCCCTGAGACTACATGGTTTTTTGATCAATATTCATTGGAAAAACCAGGAGGGGGTCCAAAACACAGAAAAAGGTTTGTTCCACTCCTGAACCAAAAAAACTAAATTCCACCCACCAATGTGAACCCAGCTTAAGGACTCATTCACACACTGTTAGTTTTTGGAATCTTAAAATGCTTATCAGTATAAAAAGTTTGAGTTTTTCAGAATTTTGTAGCATCTATTGCAATTTATTCAAAGCTGATTTATTTTAATTTGTCACTAATTTGTACCCAAGACATGGATCTGCACTATTTAGCTGAATAGTCAGATGCTCTAAGATGTGTGAGCCTTAGCTTTCTATTCACAACCCCCTAGCCTAATGCAGGCCCCCACAACCTCATTCATATCCACCTAGCCGGATGCAGGCCACCACAACTTCATATTGATACCCCCTAGCCTTATGCAGACCCCCACAACCTCATATTCATACCCCCTAGCCGGATTCAGGCCACCACAACCTCATATTCATACCCCCCCTAGCCTTATGCAGGCCCCCACAACCTCATATTCATACCCCCTAGCCAGATGCAGGCCACCACAACCTCATATTCATACCCCCCTAGCCTTATGCAGGCCCCCACAACCTCATATTCATACCCCCCTAGCCTGATGCAGCCCCCCACAACCTCATGTTCATACCCCCCTAGCCTGATGCAGGCCCCCACAACCTCATATTCATACCCCCTTAGCCTGATGCAGGCCCCCACAACCTCATATTCATACCCCCCTAGCCTTATGCAGGCCCCCACAACCTCATATTCATACCCCCCTAGCCTGATGCAGGCCCCCACAACCTCATATTCATACCCCCTTAGCCTAGCATCCTTTTTTTAAATGAAGTTTCTGCTCACCTGACTATTCAGGAAAAAGTGCAGAGAGTCAACCAAACTTAAACTTTTCTAGCTCATGGTTAGAAGAACTAGGGGGTGTAGCAAAGAAAAAACAAACAAACAAACAAAAAAAAGAAACAGGGAAGCAGCGTGCCCAAAGAAAGTGCCATAGTGTCTGTCCCTGTCCACAAGATCACACGATTCTCAACATGCTTTAAGTAAGTGCCTTTAGTTCTGTGTTCTGTTCTGCAGTCTGTTCCACAATTTTTTTCTAAAGTGTTACAGTAAAATGTTGGCTTGATCTAGGTTTTACATACTACACAGTTCTGTATAGCTACATTAATAGATGTAAGCTTTCTGTTTGTTATTTTTCCACAAAGATCTAGGACGACTTTGCATATTTTTAGCTGGATAATGTACATGTATATACAGTGGTACCTTGGTTTAAGAGTAACTTGGTTTAAGAGCGTTTTGGTTTAAGAGCTCACAGTTTTTCAAAATTGTGACTTGGTTTAAGAGCATTGCTTTGGTTTAAGAGCTCCCTGTACTGGGTGGGAGCGCAAGTGGGGGAGGGATATGGTCTGCATAGCGGGGTCTACAGCACTGTGGATAGCAGATCCACTTCAGGCTGGGGCTTGCATCAGGGGACAGGACTGTGGAGGTAAACTCTTCATAGCTGTAACCCCTCTCTCCCCGGACACATCTGCCCTGCTCATTCCTTCATGCTCTGTGCAGTCTCTGTCAGTCCTGTTTGGTCCATGCTGAACACACACCCCTTCCCCATTGCTGTCATGTGACCACACAGACCTCTGACAGCAGCCCTGCTTCTCTTTTCTAGCCTGTTGTACTACGCTACTGCATTATGGGGATCTGCAGTTCCATCCTGTATCTACAAACTGCTGCTATTTTTCAGGGTTATGCACTTACTATACATTATACACCACATGCTGATTGCTATACTGTACAGTAACTTATATATCCCATATCCAGCTGCTGTGTTATCAGGGTTATGCACTTACTATACATTATACACCACATGCTGATTGCTATACTGTACAGTAACTTATATTATCACATATTCTGCTGTCTCTAAATGTTTCTTTCATTAGTTTTACATGTTTTATTCAGAATAATACATCATTATTCTTGGGGTGTGGAACCAATTGTCTGCATGTCGATGATTTCTTATGGGAAAATTTGCTTTGGTTTAAGAGTGATTTGGATTACAAGCATGGTCCCGCAATGGATTATGCTCGTAATCCAAGGCACCACTGTATACTTTTTATACATTGTACATGCTTAGCTGAATTTAAAAAGTACATGTAGATTTCCATCTTTCTAACAAAGACTGAAATAAAATTCAGTCCCTCAGCAACTAATACAGACCTGGACTTATCATTGCTGTAAATGAGTTTTGTCATCAGGAAAACCTCTTAACCTCTTTCAATATAAGTTATTAGAAAATTGTAACACTATGGGGGGGGGGGCATCTCTAGCTCAGGACCCCATTGAACGACGATGAACTGCAAATTATCACATAGTCCTGTCTTGACAGGTGAGGTCTTATCCTGTATGAAGTGGCTAGACATTCATTTGAATGACCACTATGTTCTACATTTACAATATAGTGACTATTACAGCGGCAATGTGTGGCCACAATTTCCATCATTGCGAAGCTATTGAGAAGCTACATCAATCTATGTATCTCTCTGTATGTGGTATATCTATCGCCTGTAGAATTTACACACTACAGTCAGAAAAGAGAAGCAGAGAAGTTGTCTTACCTTGTTCCTGTGCTCTTCAGAAGTTTGCAGCTACTGAGCTTGTAAACTAGTTTAAGTACTTAGTAGCTTCATCAATGAATAATGAGTTGTGGAGAATGCTATCTTCACATCCCTTCTACTTAAAGAGGTGTAAGCGATTGCGAAAGCCTGACACTTTGTATGTACATGTCTGGAGCTATGTATTTAAATGAGCCCTTCCTCAGCTCTGCCCACATCACCACACCAGAGCTTCATTCTAAGAGTGTCTTGTCTCACCCACAAAACTTTCAGATACACACAATGCATCAAGCCTGAAGAAGGCGAGACGGGAAGGAGAAAGCAGCCTCAAAGGCTACGCACCAGCGAAGGTCAGTGACATTATATTGCTATCTCTGTGGGGGGTATTTTACAGATTAATATTGTGTTTTCTGATAGTAATCTATTATTCTCAATAAGCATATTCCCACATTATGTTGATCGATATATCTGTATACCTCTGAGTATGTACTTTGACTTTTTTGTTTACTTTTATCTATATTACTCATCTAATGAATGATGTTTATGAGCTTTCTCATCACCAATCTCATGTTCTGCAGAATAGGCACAATTCTTTCCAATATAGTTTACTACGCTGGGAAATTATTATAGATGTATAAGGTAGTATGTACATTTATTAGTTTAAACCTTATTTGTAGGTTTAGTGACTCAGTGTGTCATGGGCAGCACTGTAACCTGATAGATCTAGGTTATAGAACAAAATCTGGAAAGGCGTCCCACCTGCCATGTGTAATTTATAGTACTGGTTTTTGTGTATCAGAGGAGCCTTTAGCCCTGCTTAAGTACCAGGGCCTAGGTAATACTGCTACCTCTGCTCCCTGTTAGGGACACATAGAGAGGATCCAGCTACTGAAGGCATTCATTTTATTAGACATATAATTATACATGCATGAAGTGTTTGCAAAGAAGGGTGTATATAATCACCATCTATTTTAGTTGACTGTGAATGCATGATTTTTTTTTTATAAAATTCAGTAGGCGTCCTAAGTCCTAAATGCTGACCATGCCAAATCTGAAATGCCCTCAAACACCATTTTGGAAAACCTTTTGCAAGCTTATATTTTATTTAAAGGCCACAACCACACAATGCCTTTATTTGACAAACATTTTTTTTTTTTTGGATGGACGTCATTTCCTCAAATAATAGATGATATATATCCAAAAAATAATGGCAATCCAAAAAAATAAGGGACGTTGTGTGGTCATGACACAAAGCACTGAACATAATATTAAATCTAAATACAAAATGTACCAAACATTGCACAAGACAGTCATTACAGTACAACATGACGGCCTTTCCAAGCTTAAACTATCATTTTTAATATATAATTAAATAGAGAAGTATGCAAAACTCTAATTCATTGTGATTCTCTTACTTTGAACTAAAGAAGAAAATACTTTTGAATTTAGTATTCTCTGAAATTCACATGTCAGCTGTCCTATCTGTGGTGGCAAATTTCCTGAGTGTGCTCTGACTGATATATATATATATATATATATATATATATGCACACACATATATATATATATATATATATATATATATATATACATCTATAGAGAGAGAGAGAGAGAGAGTTTATTTCCCATGATTCCCATTTATTTTTTTATTTTGGAAGCCTCATTTACAGATCATTGGCTAGTCTTCAAATTATATTATTCAGTTGTTATGCAGGTGAATCGGTTCAGTAGCATGAAGTTTCTGCACATACTTTTTCACTCTTGACTGAACAACAAAGGCTCTTCTTAGTCCTCCTCCTCCTCACAGACAGATCATTGTTAGGTCATTGCTATTTTGCTAGTGGAATAATTTAGAAAGTCAGAATGACCAGGATAAATTCTCCATTATTGAACAGACCAATGTCCTTTTGCTTTTTTTTTTCTTAGCAAATCAATGAGCATGGGCATTTTTATAGAAACAGAACTATTTTCAACAAGAGCAGTGACAGCTTAAGGCCATGACCACACAACATTTTTTTTTTTACTGTGAAAAGCGGCCGTCAAATGGGTAAAAAAAGACGTTGTGTGGTATTTGACTAAAGAGGATCAAGGTCTCCCTTGTTTTAGTAAATACTTTTATTTTAAGGTGGCTGGCTATATTCTTTCCCCTGTGGTCGGTGACCTGCCAGGCTGTGAGGGGGTCCCTTGGGTACTTATCCTGGTGGTCCCGAGTAGAGATATGACTCATCCGGACTATCGGTACCGCCATCCAAAGAAAGGGGAGATGACCCAAGGATGGAGTAGTGACTGTGTAGGGGCCAGAATAATAATCACTGAGTCCTGTCATCATTAATAAAATCTTCTTTCCTGTGAGAATATTTTGTACAATAGCTGATCATAGACTACAGACGTTACAGAACAGAATCTGCGCTAAGAGCCTTTGGAGCAGAAGAGCTAAGCTGGCCTGGTTGTGTGCTGAGAGTGCTGAGAAGTAGAGTGAGCTGAGAACAGTAGAGAGGAGATTGTGCTGAGAGTGCCAACCAAGGGTAGATGTGTGCTCTGCCGGAACTTTAGAAGAAGAAGTAGAATACTGAAGAATATTTGAAAATAGAAGTATACTTGTGCCCGTGTTTCGACCTTTGTTGTCGCTGTACCACCTGTTGCCCTACAGTGTCAGGTGACTCGTCCTATTAGGGTGACACAAGCCCCAGACCTTGTTACCTGGGTTGAGCAAGGTGGCCAAATTACCTGGTTACACCTGCGTATGTAGGCTTGTAGCAACTTTGCTCTATCTGGATCAGTTCCTCTTGTTTCAGGATACTGTCCTGCACTTTTAGAGATGTTCACTGCGTGGGTTGGGGCCATCTCTGACTTTTCCTCTCTCAAGTAGTTTAGTACTGCATAGTTGGACCAAAAATAGTATCTAAAAGAAAATCTCTCCGTCTCCCATGTGCGTCCGTCCACTACCACACTCCTGACCAGACTACACTGGACACTGACTTGAGGGGGGACTCACTAAGTGTGGGCTTGTACTTTCTCTCCCCATGTGACAACTTCCTACAGGAAGTGTAAAGTCCCCTGTGAGTGGTGGAGAAGAAAAAGAGAAAAGAGTGCAAAGAGAAAAAGGAGAACAGAGATATGTGAAGAAAAGAAGAGGGCTCTCATTGGTGCGCAGCTAATAACAAGCAATAACCCCTTGTTCACTACAGCTGTACAATATACAAGTGCATATATACATAATAGCGACATCTAGTGTTAAACTTAAGTTGTTAAACTTCATTACCACGTTAACTTGTAGTACAGGCTTTTGCGAGGGGTGTATAAACTAAATACACCCGTGGTAGGACAACACAGATGCACATGAGGAGCAAAGGCTACCTCATTTGAACAGCATGGCTACAAATTGTTGAACAAGTTAATGCTGGCTATTATAGAAAGCTATTAGAACTCAAAGTGCCGCTTACCACATAAAGTGATTGTGGCTTGTAGCACACAAATACCAGGACCCAAGCAGAACTTTCTCTAGACCTTTAGATAACCTCTGGCAATTTGCCTTCTTCCTAAAATGCATCCTTGTAATGGCCTCCTTAATCCATTGCTCTATTGTTCAGTTCTCATGCTCATGTACTTATTGTAGGCACTTTATTTTGCTGCTATTAGGAAATAATGTTACCATAGAAGGGTTATTTGCTCTACAACAATGTCTGGGCAGGTTGTCTGTGTCACAAGAATGCAGGACCAAAGGTTTCCCAGCAGAGCAATGCCTTCATCAGATAAGACTACCTTAAGTCATGGCTCTATGGCTGAGGAGTCTGCAAATGTAAGGACCTTTATGTAACAAGCTGCAAAGCCTTTTGGCTTCCTGTGTTTAGTTTCTTTTTTAACCAGTACAAGACTAAAAAGCTGCCTTCAAGAGACTGGACCTAAATTTCAAAAAAGTATACCTTCGATAACTTTGATAAGTTTTAAATAAAAGTCCTGACCTTAATCCAATAGAAATGTTGTAGAAGAACCTGAAGCAAGAGTAGAAGAGTTGAATGGGCAAACGTTCCTTCAAGCTCAAGTTCTGTTCCCGACGCAGGCGCACTGCCTGCGCTGAAGATCCTCGAAGCTCTCCCGGGCAGCTGAGTTCCTCATCGGAGATGCTCGGTAGATGGGAGAGCTTTGGGAGAATGACAGAGGCTTTTGGGAACCTCCTGCGCCTCTGCCATTCTCCCGAAACTCTCCCGGCTGACGAGTGCCTTAGAGCCTCTCTGATGAGACGCTCAGCTTCGGGGACCTCCGGAGAAGGCAGTGTACGTCACACTGCCTGTGCTGGGAACGGGATATGAGACGTGCGGCTGCCGGGAACAGGACACAGGTGAGTTGATTGTTGTTGTTTTTTTTTCTTTAGCTGCAGCTAACCCCTGCCTGACAGCAGCAGGGCTCCAGCTAGTAATCCCTGCTGCAGTCAGGCAGGGGCTAACAATTTCCTGCATATAAGGCGAACCCCTGAAAATCTTCTATAAATACTGTACTTTTTCCACTTACAATTTTCTTAATAAATAAATGCCCATGTCTAATATTTTTGAAACATTTGTTTGACTTGGTTGACTTTTTCTACTTCAGGACTGTGTAAAAATCTAATGTACTTTTAGGTCAAATTTTTGTGGAAATATAGAAAATTCTGAAGGGTTCACTAAGTTTTTAGTACAGTAGAGTTGTCGGAAGGAGCTTCTGAAAGCAAGGTGTTACGAAAAGGCTTGGAAAAAACTGGGAATGTTACCTGTAAACAGTATTTAATGGGAAGCATTCCTGTATTCTGCTGTGTGATGATTGTAGAAAAATTGGACTTAACCCCCCCTTCCCCCTCCAATAGTCCCGTTGAGAGGAAACACATTTCTGGAGGTAGTACTCCAGATTTATTTCTTAATTATTGTCCAGTAAATGATAACTGAAGAGAAGTTTAGAATGATTTCCATTCTTCTACAGACTTCATACTAGTATCTCAATTTAAAACAACCTCCACTGTTCAAGATAATGGGGGTCCATAGAGAGTCAGAACTGGCATCCTGTTTATACAGTGGTTCAGTATCCTGATATAAAGTCCTTATTATCATGAAGCCAGAAATTGGGTAGTCAGAACTGTAGAGCAACTTTGCACTCCCTAGAACCAAGAAACCTTATTGTTCAGTCAAAGAATGTTGGGAATTGGATCCTTAAGCAGCCTGAGGTGATTATTTGGTGCCACAAGAAATGCCTTGTCATGTGCTGATACTTCAAGAAGGTAAGAATCAGCACACACTAATATGCTCAAGGCATCACTAGAAGTCTCAAGCGGGAGGCGTTGACAGAACAGGACACAATTCTGAACAGCTGGAGGAGGCACAAACAGGGTAGGAAAAGAGTTGTGGCAGTTGCCAGCAGACCAGTGGGTGAACGTAACACGTAGAATATAAATTATGCTTTGCCATGTTTATTACAAATCTTCCAACTGTCCAGAGCAGTAGCAAATCCCCATAGAAAACCTCTACTGCTCTGGCCAGTTACAAATAGAGGTGGCATCAGAGAGCCCTGTGTCAGACTGAAGAGAATACACCACTTCCTGCAGGACATACAGCAGCCGATAAGTACTGGAAGGATTGAAATGATTTTAAATAGAAGTAATTTGCAAATCTTTATAACTTTCTCACACCAGTTAGTTAAAAACTGTTTTCACCAGAGTTCCCCTTTAAGAGGAAAAGAAGATGCTTGACCCCTAAATATTCAAGAGGAAACAGTGAGAGGTTATCTGGGGTAAAGATCAGAAGCAACATGAGAAAATATTATTTTACTGAAAGAGTAGTAGATACTTGGAACAAACTTCCAGCAGATGTGGTTGGTAAATCTACAATAACAGAATTTAAACATGTCTGAGATAAACATTTATCTAAACAGATAAAACTGATCATAAATGAAATACTACTAGGGCAGACTAGATGGACCATGTGGTGGCATTTGTGTGCATCCGTTTTGATCCGTTTTTCCATTGACTTCCATTATAAAAAAAACGGATTAAAACGGATCCGTTTTTTTTTTTACGGACGCAAAAACGTTGCTGACACTATTTTTTTTGTCCGTTAAAAAAAACGGATCCATTATACGTATTGCAAAAAAGCAGTGTGAACCCACCCTAAATCAAACCTTTCCCAAATAAAATACCTTGACTTTTGCCTGCTTGGCTTGGTTTGACAAACTGAGATCAACCATTTAACCATTAACCATTGAGATTAACAAACGGCTAAATTTTATAAAATTGTTGAGAAGGATATTGTTTTTTTTTTTTTCTAGTGAGATGTGAGACTGAAAGCACATGTACATAAGCCTAGGCTTGTGAACAGAATACTAATATAATTACATGGAAGATGAGAACATCTTCAGTGGCAAGAAAAACTAACACTTATTTATAAAATGATAAAACCTCAGTGTGATGTTGCTTTTAAAAATAGATCTGGTTCAAGTAATCATCACATTTTCAGTAAAGTATTACATTTAAGCATTGTTCTTTGTCCTAAGTAGTAAAGAATTTTGTGAGGGCCTTATTTCCTGGAAAGCCTAAAATAGGCTGAAAAATGTTTTTTTTTTTATATATGTTCATAGTAACACCATGAACAGTAAGGCTGGGTTCACACTACGTTTTTGCAATCCGTTTTTTTCATCCGTTTTTTGAAAAAAAAGAAAAAAAAAAAAGATGAAAAACGGATTGCAAAAACGGATGCATTTCTGTGCATCCGTTTTGATCCGTTTTTCCATTGACTTCTATTATAAAAAAAACATCAAAACGGATCCGTTTTTTTGACAGACACAAAAACGTTGCTGACATTTTTTTTTGTCCGTTAAAAAAACGGATCCATTAAACGTATGCTAAAAACGCAGTGTGAACCCAGCCTAAGCATTATTATTATTATTTTTATGTCTTTTCATTTCAAGAACTTTTCTTTTTTTGTGTTTAAATTACATTTTAACTTTGTCTGTTTAATGCTTTTTTACTCAGCTGTTGTATTTCAAGTTTATGATGTGTTATGCTGTCTGTTGACCCAGGGCATTTAACCAGTTATGTGTGAAACTGTGCTACTGAAATGGTATATTTAAACTTATCATGTCTGAAGCTGTGCTGCAGTATCTTAAGTGAAGTGTTTCTACCTTTGTATTATGTGTGATGCTGTGCTGCTGAGCTTGCATGTGAGCATGTGAAACCGTAGTAGAATATCTTAACACTGTCATATGCAGTGTTGGACTGGCCCACCAGAGGACCAGAGGATCCTCCGGTGGGCCCCCAGCTTTAGAACCTGCACAAACATTAAGTGACATTGACCATTTCTCATTGGTTCTTCATTGGTGGGTCCCCAGGATCATATCCTCTAAGTGGACCCCAGATACCCCAGTCCGAAACTAGTCATTGGTGAAACTAATACTGCAAACAGATCACTGATCTTAAAGAGATGGCCAAAGAAGATGCAGCTTTATGATCATGCAGCTAGGACTGCATGGATTTCGTTAGTGATGGCCATGCAGCCTTTGCTTTTAAGATGTAAAATAATAAAGATGTACTTACCTGCTGACGTTCCGCCGGTATTCTCCAGCATTGTCTGTGGGATTCCCCTATCATTATTTTTAAGGTGCAAAATAATAAAAATGTACTTACCTGCCCACGTTCCCCTGGTGTCCTCCAGCATTGTCTGTGGGATACCCCGATCACTGCAGCTGCAGTTCAGACTTCTGGTCCTGTCCCTGAAATGACAAGCCACTCAGCCAATCACTGGCCAAAATGGGACATTGAGATTAATGGGCTGAATGTAGTATTTTGGTGACAAGGGGATTAAGAGGTGGTGGGGAACAGAGAGGTGACAGCCCATTTACAGTATCCCACAAGTATGTCTATATACACAAATACAAACACAAACTCATAATTAGTGAACTTCAGAAAGGTTCCCAGCTTCAGCCACGTGGCCGAATCCAAACTCCTGATGCCTGTAGAAATTGGAGTGTACCCTAGGGCTGCCAGGAGAATGTGGATACAGCCATAAGCTGGATCCATGTTTTCCAGGACTCCCTAGGGCAGCATCCAGCTGAGTGCTAAGCCAGCAGTTTTCTGAAGTTTTATCAACACTACTCATACTCCCACATACACATTATATTCACACTTACTTTGTTCATGCACACACACACACACACACACACACACACCATATGCACACACACACACCATATGCACACACACACACACACACCATATGCACACACACACACACACACACACACACACACACACTATATGCACATTTTATGCATGCACACACACTATATGCACGCTCATACACATACATTCTAGGGTGGCTCTATCAGACAGGTGCTGTAGTCTGTCCAGATGCAATCACACTCCGGTAGTGGTAGGCCGAGATACAGCCGGACCTTAAGACGTTACTTTGTGACGCCAGTGCCAGTTGGGCACACAGGTGTGATAGCATGCCTGCTTTTATTTTAGAAGGCCGGTTGTACCCTCTTCCCTTGTGAACTGTGTCCTGCCGGTTGCTACGGGATCCCTTGGGATAATATTACGGTTGGCCGGAGTGGTGTAGTGACCCTCCTGAACTGTCACCAACAGAAGGGGGAAGTGTCCCAAGGCTATAGTATACACTGCATCGGTGTGAGAAGAATCACAAAGTCTCTTTAGCATAAATAACCTTGTTTTTACTTGAAAAGTACTTATGTGCAGCAAGTTATACAGCTTTGCTATGACAGTATAGGTTTCTCTTGAGAAACCACTTGATAATACACTTAAATAATACTTCATAATAATGAATACTTACTTGACAATATAGCAACCAGATCTGCAATAGGAATGTAGTAGAGGGTACACTCGTGTAAACTGAGTAGCGTGTTGAGAGATACAAAGAATCAGAGTAGCAGAGAAGAGAATGTTGTGAGAGTCTCAACCCAAATAGCACTGTGCTCTGCCGGGATGCTGGAGGATGAGATAGAAGAATACTCACAAAAAGAGGAATACTTGTGCCTGTGTACTGACCTCTGGGTCTTCACACCACCAAATGCCCACCAGTGTCGGCTGAACCGTCCTATGACGGTGACACAAGGCCCCAGACCTTATTACCTGGGATGAGTAGAATGCTGAGGGTTCCCTCCTGACAACTGTGCTGCGAGATAGAGTTCCTAGGCTCTTAGCAACTTTGCTCTATCCGGATCAGTTTCTAGCTTACTGCTGTCTGTGGATACTGTCCTGCTCTGTGACTCCCCTAGTCCACGGCGGGGGTTGAGGTTGTCTCTGACTTGTCCTCTCCTGTGAGGGTTTAACACTGCATAGCATTACTAGCATAGCAATTAGTAATTGTGTAGCATTACTTAGTAGAAGCTGTTAGCTGTGTCTTGTCTTGCTTCCTACCCAAATGGGGTTCTGGCTTAGACTGACCTGCTGAGAGGTAGGGGACCTGGCAGAGGGCCAGGGCCAGAGAGGACCACTGTAGAAAGCTGTCTAGCTTGCATTTTTCCTCTACAATGTCCAACACAAAAGACTCCTGAGGAAAGCGCTATGCATCGGCGATACACGTGGGGTGTTTGATTTCCTGCTACATCAGGACACTATACTGTGGGGTAGTATATTTGTATCATGTTTGTGCATTATGTTATTTATGTTATATTGCTTTTCCCCTCTTGTAACTCTTTTTTTTAGTCCCATTCCAGCTTATTTAGCTTGAGTCTGTAGCAGTCAGCAACCTCCTGTATCTTAGGAGGCAGCCGTTTTGCGATTTTAGATGTTTTTAATTTTTGTAGCCGGTGTCAAGAAAACTCTTTTATAAATCACTTTAGGTGTGCTCCTCACTAATATACCCTATGATTCTTTCTTTTCCTTGGTTATATATAGTTCATTCATAGGGCAGGGGGCGGCACCCTAATTCTGAACATTTCATTATTTGTTCTATATATTTTTGTGGTGCCCACCTATATCCTAATTCGAGACAAAATAGGTAACGGCATCCAGGAGGTGGTATGTGGTGTAATAAAAACTGTTTAAGCAAGCAATGTTTCAACTACAGAGGTTTTTTTGTGGTTGAAACGTTGCTCTTTTGTTCTGTAGTATGATGAAATTTGTGTTTTTATTACACCGCATACCGCCTCCTGGATGCTGTCATTTAGTTTGGATTATGTGAATTTAAATAGACTTCTTAGAGTCTTTGTACATCATCATAAAGGGCCTCAGAGCCTGTAAGTGACCGCACACAGAAAAATGCAAAAAAGCATGTAAGGATCAAGAAGTCAGGGGAAATCCATAGAGCAGATTCTTTCCTGCATGGACTTACCAATGACATACTTTCTCTCATGACTTCATGCTCTCAGCTGGTAATACATTTTTCCAATAGCTTATATATTGCTTTAGTGGGTAAGTAGGTTATTTCCCAATCATTTTAGCTGATGTTTATTAATTTATTAAAAAAAAAAATTTTCATTTACATATTTTACTGTCAATTTTTATTGCATATTTATTACTATCAATGCTTAACAGCCATCAATTATTAAATATTTATTCATTGTCCATAAATTCTAAACATTTTTAATGTGGAAATTAAAATGCATTAGACGGCATTAGACTGCCAAAAATAGTCTTGATGTTAATGAAATAATATCTTGATGTTATAAATCAAACTGTCAAAGCCCATTGGTGATGATGTGTGTAATAACTATATAGCTCATAATGAAGAATTAGGCTATGTTCACACAACGTATATTTTCGTAAAATCATGGCCGTTGTTGCCCATTGCAACAAAGGGTGTGATTATTATGAAAATATACGTTGCCTTGCCGTCTATGGGACCCCGGCTGGGATCCCTTATGGCGCTGCCAACAACTGACATATACATTGAATAGCGGCCGCAGAAGACCCTGTCAGTGCACACTATAGAGCGAGCAGCTCTGGCTGCTCGCTCTATAGTGTGCAATGGGGAGTTCTGATGTGGGCATGCCCCCCGGGGCTAAAGATCACCTTCCAGTACTGCAGTACTCGCCGGGATGAACTTTTCAGAGACTGGCCGTTCCATGACCCGGCAGGTCTCTCCTGTTGTCTGAACATAGCCTTAAGCTGCATTATTTGATATGTAGATAGCACAATAGGACTCTATCACACTTCCAATCACACTTCCAGTGTAAGTCACCTTGTGGTATAAAAATTATTTTGAAAAATGCAAAAGAAATTGGAAACTTTCAAGAAGTTTGGTGGTAATTAGATGTGAGCAAACTGAATCCATTGAACCTTGGTTCGTTTCGAACTTTGCCAAACATTTGCTTCTACAACTAACTGAACTTTTGGTCGAGTTCGATAGAACCTTTTACCAAATAGCAATCTAAAATGTTTTTTTTTTTAGATGTTTTAGGACAGTGGCTTGAGCAAGATATTATCTGTAAAATTGTCTGTAAAAATAAATAACAGTAAATATATGAAATAAAAAGATAACTTGATAGCAAAATACTTCTTTTTTGAATTGACTGTAATACATGTAGAGAAACTCAAAAATAAATTAGAGAGAGAAAGAAAGAGAGAATAATTGAAGTAGGTTGCATTTGTATTTATGGTCATAAGTTACAGTAGTTTAGGTACACAGAAAGACAGACATATTGGACCATATTACTTTTAAAAACTAACAGACAACATGTACAACTACAGGAGGTTGCATTGACCCCCTGTACTAGTACACGCAGTAGCTTTGTGAAAGTACATAGCACAACTATTTGTGATTCTAAGGGTACAAACCCACACACCGTATACACAGCTTATTTACTGCTGCGATACGCAGCAAATACGCAACAAATACGCAACAAATACGCAGCAGATTAGATCTAAATAACTGAACACAGCATCAAATCTGCACCACCAAATCTGCTGCGTTTTTGCTGCGTATCTGCTGTGTATACGGTGTGTGGGTTTGTACCCTAAATCAGGGCTGTATTAACAGCTGCTGCTGCCCTAGGCACTAAACCTGGAGACGCCCCATCTACACGCACCTATTGGCGATACCAGACCTGACCAATACTACCATACCCCCCACCCCCCTGGAAAAGACACCAGATTTACTGGCAAGTCTGAACGGGAGGAGGGAAACTAAAAAAAATAAAAACAAAAACAAAATTGTTTTTTCTGTCCTCCTGCTCCCTGGTGCTGCCCCCCCCTGCAAGGTGCTGCCCGATACCGGTGCCTAGTGGTAAATACGGCCCTGCCCTAAATGTGATTCTTAAAGGAGTCTCTTGCTATGTACATTATTAGAGAGTCCACACAGAAGTGAGGTCTTTCCATTGACTTTCTATGGACCTCAGTGCAAGAACACTTACATACAGTATGTATAAAGGGGAGAGAAGAAGGCACAATGATTTTGTATAATTCTGTTAAAAATACTGTAACTCCTGCTGAGCATACTTTATTTTACTACTGTACCTTGATTAGAAAACAAAAACAAACTTCAACTACAGCATATCAATAGCCTCAGCTGTACCATTTTCGCTTGTATGGTCATATTGACATATATAGATGCTATAAAAAAACAAACACCCCCCCCCCACACACACACACACTGTTACCACCGTTAGGTGGTACCACCATTGCTACTGCCCCATACCGCTAATGACACTATATTAACAGAGAAACATGTCAGGGTCTACATCATTAGATGTTTTAATTAGTTAAGAGTTCCAGTCTAAAAAAAAATAACCAATATGTGTGAATCGTGGGGGGCAGGGGGACCATAATCTTTATTCTTACTTTTTGAACCCTTGTGTCATTTCTTTAATTTTTTTTATATGAGTTTATAGGTAGTTTACCACTACCTATTAGAAAATGTCTTAGCTTTTTGACCTTATGGGAATTGAATGTTGTATTTTTTTTTTCTTTGAAAGCAATCTATATAAGAACGTGCAGTTTGCTGTTATATCTATTTAGCTGAAAAATTGTATGCTGGTGTGCATACCACCCTAATGGATGCTAAAGGACATTCTACTTTGACTCCTTTGGATAAAAACAACCTGTGAATATGAGCTTTTCCTAGCTTATAAGCCAAACATTTATATGTCTGCTCTATTGTCAGATACTTTCTGACAGCTGAGAACTAAGCAAACTATTCTCCCTAACAATGCCTCAAGCAATGAGAACAGCACATTTATACATGTTAGCTGTTCAGGTGTGTCATATTTAAGATGATGCTAAAAGTATGTACCAGTCTGGTTTCTCTCCAGTTTTTGTTTCTCATAATTTTGTAGTAATACAGAGTCATAGCTATAGCAATATTGCTCTGTAATAGAGATGAATAATAAGTTATTCATTAGACCTTTGGTTCACAAGACACTACATGTTGGGCCTCCTTGAGATATCTCCACTGCCCTAATGCCATGCTTTGATGCATTGCAGGGTGTATGATCATAGCTTTCTGGACCACAGTTCTTTGCTGCAATTTGCTTTGGTTTAAGGTACATAAATTAGAAACAATAAAAAATACAGCATTAGATTATTTATAGTTGTACTCTGATGTTATGTAAAAATAATAAAACTACTGTAGAGGCATATTGCATTGCTTGTCCTGGTTAAGCAGCTGCTCATTGCTACAGATCTCACAATATATTTGCTTCCTCTCGGTTCTTAATCAGTCCTTCCACCCTGCCTACCCCCTTCCCACATCACTCCTTCCAGTTCCCTTCCCACAGCTGTGGCTCTTGAACCCTGCACAAAGTGGTCTCTTTTTGGCTAGGTTCTAGAGATGAGTGCAACTCAAGCATGCTCAACTCTGATTGTTCAGCATTTGAGATCTGGTGGCTGAAGAAGTTTGATGCAGCCCTAGGGAATCCTGGAAAACATAGATACAGCCTATGGCATGCTCATGTTGTGCTAATCTGATTTTCTGCAACAAATATGAGCATACAGCACGTTTGTAACTTATTTGATACATTTGGCACCAACACTTTCCGGCAATACATAGCTTAGTGTATGTACTTATTATTACTTTATTTATTTATTTATTTATTTATTTATTTAAGCACCCTTGATTCCAGAGGGCTATACAAGCGATAGGGGTAACAAACAGGAACATTACAAGAAGGTAAATGGCAGACAGATACATGGGGAAGAGGACCCTGCCCACGATGGCTTACAATCTATAAGGTACTGGGAGAGAAACAGGAGGTAAAATGCAGCCAGTCAAGTGTGTTGCAGAATTATTATAGGTTGTAGCCTAGTTTAAAGAGAAAGGTTTCCAGGTTACTTTTCTAAGGATTTGTGCAATACCATTTATATCTTCAATAGAGATCCGCTCTATTTGTTTGTGTCGTATCAGTAAAGTCCCATTATGAGTTTTGGTTTCAATAATTTTTCATAGAACATTGTAATTTTTTTTATAGTTTAATCGTGAAATTGGATTAGGATTGGCTTAATGAGAATATGTGTGATGTACATTTTTTTGGTGTGCCAAGTTTGTACAATAACATATGCTTTTTCTGAGATTTGTAGTTGCTCCTTACTATGTCTGAGTACCCACATTATTGGTAAGCTTTGCACACTCAATACTTTCTTTACATGATTTGGGGAGTTATCGCAAGTGACAGTCAGTCACCCCTAGTAATGTTATGAAAGATACCAACAGCTCATTAATATGTGTAGGACCAACCCCCCCCCCCCCCCCCGGCATTTGTGAAAAAATGGTATGACGACTTACATTGTAATGATTTAGAACAACGATTACTAAATGGAATTAAATTCATCCACACCGCTACTCCTAACACAAAACTGAGAGAGCTCCACTTCCGACTGTTAAACAAAGCAATATATGCTTTTAATCTCTCTTATATTCAACACATAGAAGGTTATTCACAACACTGTCCTAAATGTGCTAAATCTAAAGCTGATCTCTTTCACTGTGTATGGCTGTGTCCCCATGTCCACTTATATTGGAAATTGATAGAATCTTTTCTAACAAACACTTGGGGCACGTCTCTGCCTTTTGATCCAATCTGTTACTTGTTCCATGATGTGACGGAAGGAGGTGAGGCTCTCTCAGCCAGAAGGACTCTTCCTCCTGGAGTTCACCTTACTCTATTGTTAGCCCTTAAATGCCTTTTAAATCATTGGCTCAAGTCTACATCCCCTACAATACCAGAGTTGGTTGATAATCTCAAAGAAACACTTAATTGGGAAATGATTGATACCCTACGTAGTAATGAAATGTTTACGGTTTCTTTCATGAAAAAATGGAAACTTTTTATAGTGAATGCTCTGTCTACAGAAGAAAGAAATTCGGTTATGCAACAATTTTCCAATACAGCTTGGTATCACAAAGCAATAGTTGCAGGTACCCTGGGAGTACTTACCTGTACTTGATATAGAGCATAGTATGATACAATTTTACTTCATTTGTATGTTAGAGCAATAATTGGTTGCTTTCTTGTTTGTTTTAATGATTTGTTATATTTATTTGTGTAATTTTATATAAGTCTACTGACTTGTAATAGTTTATCTATTATTATATGATTGTTCTTATCACTTTGTATTTATGTATAACTTCAATAAAATATTGTAAAAAAAAAAAATATATGTGTAGAACATCCTGTGGCCACATGTGTTACCTCTCATGGCAGGGCTGGCAACTGGTACTTTACTCTCACATACAGCAAGGCTGACTGTCCAGATTGTAACAATCCCTTTGCCTGTCCGGTACTAGATTTATTACAAATTGAGCATTTATGGTCATCTTCAGATACCAATAGAATGAAGGTTCTACAGACCCAGTTGCTGGAAAATATGCTGCAGGATGTCATAGGGAACCTGTAGTCATTCCCAGCATATCTCATCTTGTATCCAGCCCATCCAGCAGATTAATTATACCTCCCTTCAATTATATTCTTTTCCCAATAAACATATCCTTTCACTTCTGGGCTATTCATCATTATTAATTATTCAACACCTGTCTCTATTGTCTGTTATATTTCCTTCTAATTTAACTTCACTTTATTTCAGAATGAAGTCAAAACTTGGTGGGCTGATTTGTGCTTGGCTTTTCCTTGCAGAGTTCTGGAGTTTTACATGTAAGTGTATAGGCAAGTTACTTCAGTAAAACAATAGTTTTTTAGAGAACTATATGAACAGGTATAATTTCATTCAATGTAATATAGGGACAGTGCAATGTGCTATGTAGTATAGTCAAAGGATGCTTGTGTTTATCATTAAAATGCACTACATCAGTTAATAATATTAAATATTTATCATAAGAATGGCCAGGAAAGCAGTATTCATAATCGAGTAGGACACCTTCCACACTGCTGTCCACATCACTATATGTTCGATCTGCGGTGCAGCAGCAGGAAGTGTGGTGTTATGTTAAACATCCTGTCTCTTCAGTAACACTCAGAACTTTTTCCTCATGTATCACCAGATTTGATTCCATTAAATAACTAAACAACTCTGATTGATAGATAGATAGATAGATAGATAGATAGATAGATAGATAGATTTTTTTCTTCTTTCCCTACATATATGCATATAGTATAAGGGTACAAACACACACGGCATATACGCTGCGTATTTACTGCTGCGATACGCAGCAGATTAGATGTAAATAACTGAACACAGTATCAAATCTGCTGCGTATCTGCTGCGTATCTGCTGTGTGTGTTTGTACCCTGAAGAGCAGACAGACAAACAGACATTCTACTTTATAAATTAGATTACAAGAGTAGTTCCTAATTTTAATAATGACTATATGCAAGTCTATATAAAAAATGTTTGATAAAAATTGAAATATTTAACATAATTAAAATAACATGTATTTGTAATTTTACAGTATAACCTTTATGGTTGAGATTTTATTTTGATTTAAAGGGGTTGTCCAGCGAAAATGTTTTTCTTTCAAATCAACTGGTGTCAGAAAGTTACATAGGTTTGTAATTTACTTCTATTAAAAAATCTCTAGTCTTCCAATACTTATCAGCTGCTGTATGTCCTGTGGGAAATGGTGTATTCTCTCTAGAGATGAGCTAACCTAGAGCATACTCGAGTTCATCTGAACCCGATCGTTCGGCATTTGATTAGCAGTGGCTGCTGAAGTTGGATAAAGCTCTAAGGTTGTCTGGAAAACATGGATACAGCCAATGACTATATCCATGTTTTCCACATAGCCTTAGGGCTTTATCCAACTTCAGCAGCCACTGCTAATCAAATGCCGAAAGCTCGGGTTCGGATGGACTCCAGCATGCTCGAGGTTCGCTCATCTCTAATTCTCTCCATTCTGACATAGTGCTTTCTGCTGACATCTCTGGCTGAGACAGGAACTCTCGAGGAGAGGCTTTCTATGGGAATCGTCATAGAAAACCTCTCCTGCTCTGGACAGTTCCTGTCTCAGCCAGAGATGTCAGCAGAAAGCACTATGTCAGAGTGGAGAGAATACACCATTTCCCGCAGGACATATGTAGTGACCCACAAGGCACTACAAAGTTTTATCTGCAATATGACATGTGCTTTGTAGAAAGTAACTGTGTAATGCTTTATCATTGGTGTCCAGCAGGTGGCAGTGCATTGCCAACATGTTGACAGTGAGCATTGGGACCCAGCGGCCTTCCACCTCAAGTGGGTTGCCTAGGCAACAGTAGGAGGTCTTACAGGTCCTGAGAGGAGTTGAGTAGATGTAGTCGGTGAGGAGGAGCAGACACGTGCTCTTCATCATAGTCAGATATAAGCAGTCGTGTGCTGACTAAAACCTTCAAGTAAGTGAAGTAACCTGCTGAGTGCAGAGCAGGCAAAGCAAGAAGAGAGAGGAGAGATTCTAACCAGCCAGATAAAGGCTATAACCACTAAGGCAGAGGGAACCCAATGCTCACTTCATGCAGCCTGACTGGAGAGTGACTGAACACCATTCCAATGTGCTGTATTGCTGTGTAAACCAGAAAGTAAAGTCCCTCAGTTATATCACCCAGTCTATTCATTGTCTCCAAACACTGGAAACCAACCACCTCATTGCTGTGACGACCGCCCGGGGCCTTACGAGAGCCAGGACCGCTAAGGTAGGAGTAAAGCACCGTGACACTATTGCCCCTGACAACACCACCGGCACCCTATCTGGCCCTAATAGAGCCTCCAGTCCACTGTGCGGACGTTGCACATACAACAGCTGATAAGTACTGGAAGACTAGAGATTTTTTAAATGAAGTAAAATACAAATCTATATAACTTTCTGACACCAGTTGATTTGAAAGAAAAACATTTTTGCTGGACAACCCCTTGAATATTATAAGGATTATTTTTACTGTTATATAACACTGATCCTTTCTTTCATAGGCTCGCAAAAAAATATTAACTGGGAAATTCAACGCTATGATGGCTGGTATAACAATTTGGTTCACCATAGCAGAGGCTCTGCAGGTATGTTCATAAAATTCATCTTTTACCATGACCATGACTTTAAAATTTGAGCTTACAGAACACAGATGTCAAACTGTGGACCTACAGCTTTTGCGAAACTACAATTTCCATCATGCCTGGACAATTAAAGCTTTGGCTGTCCAGGCATGAGGGAAATTGTAGTTTTGCTATAGCTTGAAGGCTGCAAGTTTGAAAAATAATAAGTTAAAAGTAATACTGCAAGTTAGAAATAATAAACAAGCTATACTCACCCATCCTGCTCCCCTCCCTCTGCAGTCCAAATGGCTTCCGATCCCTGTCTACAGCTTCTTCTTGTGCTAATGACCATGTGACCATGCAGGTGCTGCCCTGAATAGCCAATCAGTGGCCACTGCGGGGTCCCATGATTTGCTGAGTAGGGCAGTTTCCTTCTTAGTCATTATGGCACACACACCAGGAAGACAATTAGTCCAGTAATGCATGCGTATGTTCATACCTGGCAGATTTTTTCCATAGGCTGCTGAAGTAAATCTTTTCTTAGTAACAGACATTTCTGAGATGACTCTCCTAAATGTAAGCACAACCAAGGTTCATCTTGTACATTTTAACTTGAAGGAGGGTGCTCACAGAAAAATCATAAAAATTGTAAAAAAAAAAAAAAAGGGTAATGGAAAGAAGCAGTAGCAAAGCATACATATATTCAGTAAAACACCTTTATAGCACAAGCATGCACATTATGTTGAAATGTCACGTCTTTGAGGTATATTTATACCGTGCATGTAAACTGTACTTGTTTTTTAGGTTCTAGACTCCTGCGGCTTATGCCTCCAGCATATTCTGATGGAGTGTATCAAGCGATGAAGGAACCACATCTTCCCAACCCAAGAAAAATAAGCAATGTTGCTATGAAAGGGCCTTCGGGTCTATCATCTCAACGGAACCGAACCGTCGTAGGAGTCTTTTTCGGTAAGAAAAATTGTGAAAATGTAATTCTATTTACTAAGGTTACAAAATCTGTACAAGTTGCCACTTATTTACTAAACTAATTTTGGGCTGAGGAGTCCAATGGTTAATCGTACTATGTATTTGGTAATGTATTTGGCATGGTTACAGGTACTGTACGTCCTGGGTCATCAAAGGGTTAAGGAGTCTATTACATGGTACTATTGTGCAGGTAGGGAAGGCTGGATCATTTTTGCAGTTCATACTTTCATCATTAGTCGGCTGTAGTGATGAGTGAACATCTCGGTTTGGTTAAGATCCTGAACATGAGCATAAAAATTTTTCGTGAACGGTTTGTGTTTACTGAACATTCATGAAAAAGTAACGAGCGTACAGTAGAAATAAATGTTCTGGTCTCTGCACATGTGTACAGATTATCAGGTACTGTACAAAGCATAAATGACGCAGTTGTGAACATTCGCATTGAATATGTTTGTTATCACCATTTTGATCATCAAACAAATTATTTGTGATCGGTGAACACGAACAATTAGCGTCATGTTCATATGAATATACAAACAATTATGAAAATGTTCGCTCATGACTAGTCAGCTGCACATCTCCCTGTGTAATATTATGACAAATAAGGATTTTTTAAAGTCACTTTGTACCCACAATCTGACCCCCCAAACCACTTGTACCTTCTTATAGCGGCTTTTAATCCAAAATCTGTCCTGGGGTCCGTTCGGCAGGTGATGCAGTTATTGTCCTAAAAAACTATTTTTAAACTTGCAGCCCTGTGCCAAACAGCCGTGGCTTGGAGTATCTGAGCCCTAACTTTGCATCACCTCTCCTTCCCTCCTCCCCTGCTCTCTTTCCTTTTGCTCTGCAGTGAACACTGCACAGGTGCCTTAACGTGCCGGGCTGACACAGGTGATGAATAGGAGACAATCTGCCTGGAGCATTCCTAATGATGAGGAGGGCGGGGAGGAGGGACAGAGAGGTTGGGCCAGCCTAATGCATACACAGGTCTAGGCCACGGCCCTTTGGCTCAGGGCTGTAAGTTTAAAAGTTGTTTTTTAGGACAATAACTGCATCACCTTCCAAACAGACAGGACAGATCTTGGATTAAAAGCAGGTATCTGAAGGTACAAACGGTTTGGGGGGGGGGGTCAGATTGTGGGTACAGAGTCATGCGGCTGTGTGATGCGATCATGCGGCTGATCACTGGGCCTTTTACATTGAACAATATTGTCCCTTTGGCCCTGTGTAAAAGCAGCCATACTTCAGATCTAAAGGCCCTAGCACACGGAACGATTATCGGCCGTTACGGCCGATAATCGTTCCGTGTAATAGAAGGCAATGATCAGTCGACATGAACGATGTTAGGTGATCGTTGCAGTCATTTGTCCCATACTCATACAACTCATACGCACCGATCTACTGCCGTCACTCCGTGAAATAGGAGCGGTGGCAGCAGACCACTGCTATATGCTATGGGCTGCCCGGATGATCTAGCCTCCCTGCGGCCTCCCCTGCTTAACCACTCGCTGCCGGTGAGTTCAATAGCGGCGGCAGCGAGCTGGGAACGAGGAGCAAACAAGCACTGACAGCACTCGTTTGCTCCTCTATGTCGCCCCATGTAATATGGGCTTAATCTACATTCCAGAATTATCTTACACAAGGAATTTACAGCATGTTGGTATCTATATTAAAGTCTACTTGTCACTGATGTATGCTCCTGCTCTCAGGAAATGAACTTGGTAGATGTTTTACATAATATTTATTGACATATGTATATAATCATTGCCACAATGCTGGTATTATCTATGACAATATTTTTCTTTAATTATTGTTTATGTACAAATAAACAAAGAAGCCTGTCACTTTCACAATGAATCAGAGATCTTCAATGTATTTATATTGTTTACGGATAGTGTTGTTGTACATAGCTCAGAGAGCCTGGAGTCAGCTGTGAGAACCCTATAATTAACAGCTTAGGAAAATGAATACCGCAGATACAGAGGTGCGCCTGTCTGTACAAACCTTACAGACTCTACAAGTCTTTATTCCACAGCTTACTTCATCAGAGCCTCCCGTGATCTCTTCATTAGACACATAGATGTGACTTTACATAAGTTATAAAAAAAAAATAATTGAAAAGTTAGAAAGGGCTACCTTTGTTATGGATTTTGCCTTGTATTGCAGCTCCACTCCACTCACATGAATGGGACTAACATACAATAGCAGACAATGATAATGGACAAGAATGCCACTGTTTATAAGACTAAAAAATAAGCTTTATAAGTAAAGTAAAGTATAGTATGTCCTCCTATAACTAGGATGATATATTTGGGGAGGGTAGGAAGCTAGACTGTTGGAAGAAGATATTCCCTTTGCTGTTAAAAGTAGCTGCTATTTTTTTTTATTTGTTAATGGGAGCTGAACTGGTTGAATGATAGATGCACATTTCATATGCACATCCCATTATTATGCAAATTGTATCCAGGAAGACTGCTCCCAGTGTCACCAAATAATACAGGAATGAGCCTGGGCGACATAAGTGGCAGGCACAACAGGCAGTTATAAAGACAATACCATTTGTTATGTTGTGATTATTGTGCTACATAATTAAGAGGCTCCTATTATAATAGTTGACCTATTTCATGACTAAGTGGGTTCATCAACAAAGACTCTAATTTCCCTTGTTTAACTTGGTTTCATATATATTGTGTGACATGACAGCTTAAATTGATTTAAGGTGTGTTTCAATAAAGAAATCATGATGTAATCTTGGAAACATCTTACCATGTTCTAATAACGTGTGGAGACAAAGGATGAATGGCAAACATTTTAGTCATTCCAGGGCATTAAAATGTATAAAAAATATTGGATGTAATACCATTGAGAAAATCCCCTATAGAGCTCATTTAAATCTGCAGTAAACAATGTAAAGTTGGAGAAGTAGGAGAGATCATCTCTGGTGAAGCCATGGAAGTTAATACTTAGGAGATGAGGAAGAAGTGGTAACTGCTAAAGGTTATACCTAGGAGGAAAGATATCTGGTGAGGGGAGGGTAAGCTAGACTGTAGGAAGATAATACTTTGGAGGGGAAGGAGAGATGAAACCACATAAAGGAAGATTAAAATAGTGGAAGAAGATAAAGATAAATCCTAGAACATACACTGGCAAGGTGATATCTTAAAAAGTGGATAGTAAAACCGCTGACGTGGGAGAGGCTACCGGGAAGGTAAGGGAAAGAGAATTCTGTGAAGATAGAGATGAATATGTATTTGGGTTCACACTACGTATATTTGAGGCTGTATATTTGAGGCTGTATAGCAACCAAAACCAGGAGTGGATTGAAAACACAGAAAGGATCTGTTTACATAATGTTGTAATTGAGTGGATGGCCGCCATTTAATGGCAAATATTTGCTGTTATTTTAAAACAACGGCTGTTATATTGAAATAATAGCAGTTATTTACCATTATATGACGGCCATCCACTCAGTTTCAACATTGTGTGAACAGATCCTTTCTGTGTTTTCAATCCACTCCTGGTTTTGGTTGTTATGAGGACCTGACATGAGGACCAAATACAGCCTCAAATATACATAGTGTGAACCCAGCCTTAGTCTATATAGGTGTATATCTGTGTCTAACCAAAGGCCATTGCTGCTGCTACCATTATCACCTTAGGGGTACTTTGTGCCTTTTAGAAAACCCTAGGGTTCTTCTGTGGCATCTTGGGTCTACTGCTTCACACTCCTGCCACCACTTTGAAGAAAGATGTATCTCAGCCGTGGCAGATGCTCAGCCAGTCACAGGCTGCAACAGTGTCCTGCTCCAGTCAGTGATTGGCTGAGCAGGCTGCCACTACTAAGATGAATCTATTTTGGAAATGGCGGAGGGAGCTTTCAGCTTGAGATCCAAAGATGCCTCAGGACAAGCATGGTGATGCAAAAATAGGATCTTTATTTTGTTCTGTATTAAAGGTCAGCAATATTTAAAAAAATGTTAAGGCTTGGATTACTCCTTTAGAGTGGGTTCACACGTAACGGAATCACAGCGGATTCCACACTGTGAGTTAGCAGCAAAATCTGCTGTGATTACACTCCTGTCACTTTCAATAAGGTTACATACTCACAGCAAAATTGTCATCCCGCTGCAAGTATGTAAAAGGCAGCCCCCTTAACCCTCCGTGGCCTGTCGCATACATTACCGGGTCCGCGTTCTGGCTTGTTTCAGGGGCTGCTGGTGTCTGGACATCCCGCTCAGCCAATCAGTGCACTGCCCTGCTGCAGCCACTGATTGGCTGAGCAGGACGTCCAGACACCAGGAGTCCCCAAAGCATGCTGGACTCGGTAATGTATGCACCGGGCCATTGGGGGGTTAAGGGGGCTGCTGCTTACATACTCATAGTGGGATGACAATCCTTTTGAAAGTGATAGTAAGAGATTCACTGCGGATCATTTACGTGTAAACCCAACCTGAATATAATGAATAAATATATATATACACAGTATACATTTTTTTTTTACGTTTTTTTCTTCTTCTCTCATACTAGCTCAGTTTTACATTCATGGGTTTTAGTTGTTTTAAAGTGTCACTGTTGTTTCAAAAAACTTTTGACATGTCATAGAGAAATGTAAAAACTTTTGATTGGTGCAGGTCTGAGTGTTGAGGCCCATATCGATTTGTAGAACAAGCCGGCAGAAGTCCACACTTAGCGCAATCATCTCCTTACCCTGTGTTATGTGATGAAGCTGGCTAATAATGTAATCCTATGGAACCTGACTCTCTCACTGACACAGAAGTTGCCGTGTTGCCGTGTGGGTTGCCGAGCTGCTGTGTTCTTAGAATCGGTACATCCTGTTCTTTATCTCAGCTCAGTTTTATGTTATTCATTATTAGCATTTATCTGTTTTCCAGGATATCATGTCATATCTGAAATATATGGAATTGAAAACCTGGGATGTCCAATTGAATATTTAAATATTAAAATTCCAGCGGGAGATGAAATTTTTGATCCAGACAACACTGGAAAAGTTGTTATTCCATTCAGACGAAGTCAGTGGTGTAAACGAAGTGGGAACAGTCCAAACAATCCACGCTACCAAGTATGAGTAACATACTGTAAAAGGGCTATTCTGGGCCACCTGGCCATATGTAGTATTTTTGTAGTTGTTTATCTGTCTTTTAATGTTTGGGAGCTCTCCTCATCCACATAATTTCCTTTGGCTACCACCCTTGCTGCAATTCAGTAGCCCAGGTCGGGCAGTGTGTGACAGCTAGTTTACTATAGGGGATGGCAAGGATTTGGCAGAGCATATCCTAGCAGATGCACAGTAACTCCCATCCTGCTGCTTAATTAGCACGCATGTTTAGATCAGCAGTGCGACATCACCAGAGCACTACTGGCTTGAACTGCCTCTCAAGTTTATTCCACCCACAAGAAGTTAGAACAGGATGAAGCAATGCAGCAAGCTTAACTTGCCAGGTGGAATGCTGCGGATCTCACAGCATGGAATCCGCTGTGATTCTTTTATGTGTGAAGCTATCCAGAAGATTTTCCATCTCCCTAAGTAACACATGCCTTTTACATAAAACATGTAGTGTGACCTGTAGGCAGCAAGTTATAGACTAGCAGATTGATATGTAAATTTGTGAAAACATATTCATTATAAGTTGTAATTAAGTGATAGAATACTCTGCTCTTTTTGTCTTTGGGAGTCCAGTGGGCAGTCTCAGTTAAAGGTCAGCTGTCTCCTCATGCACACTTATACATGGAAAGCTTTGGATCTCTGGGTAGGATTACCCAGTAGACTTCCAAAGCCAGAATTACCTGAAATATGGATCCTGTTCTATAACATGCTGCCCACTGCTAAGGTTATGCTTAATGTTTCATATGCTGTTTAATCATAGGCATATGAGTTTATTACAATTGTATTCAGATTATTGTCCGTGAGTTACATACGTCAACAGTACAAATATCTCTGTTCTAATGCTACACTATATTAATATAGGTAAAACATGTCTGAAGTCTAGTCTGTTTGACCCACAGAATTAGTAGCATTACATCACTATAACATTTTTTCTCCCATGAATTTATTAACTTCTGGCTTCTGACCCTGCTTTTACCATGCAACAGTGCAGACACTTCCCATAATCCCCCTTGCTCGCATGTTAAAGGAGTTATCCAGCGCTACAAAACATGGCCACTTTTTCCCCTCTCTTGTCTTCAGTTTGGGTGGGCTTTCGAAAATCAGTTCCATTGAAGTAAATAGAGCTTAATTGCAAACTACACCTGAACTGGAGACAAGAGTAGGGGGAAAAGTGGCCATGTTTTTGTAGCGCTGGATAGCCCCTTTAAGTTAAAACCATCTGCCAGTACTAATGGGACAGATCAGGAGATTGCAACTGAGTGACCCAACCTAGTACACTGTGTGCAGAATTATTAGGCAAATTAGTATTTTGATCACATAATCCTTTTTATACATGCTGTTCTACTCCGAGCTGTATAGGCTTCAACGCCAACTACCAATTAAGTAAATCAGGTGATGTGCATCTCTGTAATGAGGAGGGGTGTGGTCTAATGACATCAACACCCTATATAAGGTGTGCTTAATTATTAGGCAACTTCCTTTCCTTTGGCAAAGTCAAAAATTGTGAGATGTCTTACAGAGGGATGCAGCAGTCCTGACATTGCCAAACCTTTGAAGTGTGATCACCGAACAAACAAGTGTTTCATGGCAAATAGCCAACAGGGTCGCAAGAAGCGTGTTGAAAAAAAAGGCGCAAAAAAAAACTGCTCATAAATTGAGAAAAATCAAGCTTGAAGGTGCAAAAATGCCACTAGCCACCAATTTTGCCATATTTCAGAGCTGCAATGTTACTAGAGTATCAAAAAGCACAAGGTGTGCGATACATACTGTAGGGACATGGCCAAGGTAAGGAAGGCTTAAAAACGACCACCTTTGAACAAGAAACGTCTCGGCCAAGAAATATCTTAAGGGTTCCTTAACACACACCGGATCCGCAGCGGATTTCAGCGGATTTGTCCTTTCATACCTATAAGAATACATACTCGCAGCAGGATTGACATCCCGCTGTAAGTATGTAAGTTAACTCCCTGGCAGCCGGGGCATACATCACCTCCTCCCTGTACCGGCTTGCTTCGTGAGTTCTCGGCAAGATGACCCACTCAGCCAATCAGTGGCTGTGGAAGGGCAGCACACTGATTGGCTGAGCGGGACAAGCAGATGCCGGGAACCCCCGAAGCAAGCCAAAGTGGGGAGGAGGTGATGTATGCTCCGGTCGCCAGGGGGTTAACTTAAATGCTTACAGTGGGATGTTCATCCCACTGCGAGCATGTATTATCATAGGGATGCATTGACACTGGATCTGCTGCGGATCCGGTGTGTGTGAAGACACCCCAAGACCACCCCTTTTTCTAAGGTTTTATAGACTGATGAAATGAGAGTGACTCTTGATGAGTGAGATTGATGGGCCAGAGGCTGGATCAGTAAAGAGCAGAGAGCTCCACTCCGACTCAGACTCCAGTAAGGTAGAGGTGGGGTACTGGTATGGGCTGGTATCATCAAAGATAAACTTGTGGGATCTTTTCGGGTTGAGGATGGAGTAAAGCTCAACACCCAGACCTACTGCCAGTTTCTGGAAGATACCTTCAAGCAGCGGTACAGGTAGAAGTCAGTATCGTTCAAGAAAAACATGATTTTCATGCAGGACAATGCTCCATCGCATGCATCCAAATACTCCACAGCATGGCTGGCCAGTAAAGGTCTAAAAGAAGAAAAATAATGACATGGCCCCGTGGTTCACCTAATCTGAGCCCCATAGAGAACCTGTGGCCCCTCATAAAATGGGAAATTTACAGGGAGGGAAAACAGTCCTCTGGCTGTGGTGGCTGCTGCACGCAATGTTGATCCAAAGCAGATCAAGCAACTGACAGAATCTATGGATGGAACGCTTTTTAGTGTCATTGTAAAGAAAGGTGGTTATGTTGGTCACTGATTTGTTTTTGGCTTTGTTTTTGGATGTCAACATGTTCATTATTTGTTGAAAATAAGTATTTTCTATGTCTTTATTTATTTATTTAGAAAAATAGCTTATTTTTTGCACTGCTAAGAAAAAAACTATGGGGGAGATTTATCAAACATGGTGTAAAGTGAAACTGGCTCAGTTGCCCCTAGCAACCAATCAGATTCCACCTTTTATTTTCCAAAGAGTCTGTGAGGAATGAAATATGGAATCTGATTGGTTGCTGGGGGCAACTGAGCCAGTTTCACTTTACACCATGTTTGATAAATCTCCCCCTATTTGTGAATAGAATATAGCCTTAACGTTTCAAATTATATTTATTGTCATTGGTTAGAAACTTGTACTTTTAGTTGAGAGGCTGTATTCACACATAGTATTTCTGTCAGTCTTTTGGTCAGTCTTTTCTGGGTTAAAACCAGGAGTGGGTTGAAAATACAGAAGCTGTGCAAATCTTTTCATTATAATTTTGCCCGCTCAGTTCCACTCCTGATTTTGGTTAAAAAAAATACTGACCAAAAGACTGATGGAAATACTATGTGAACATAGCCAAATAGAGAAATGTCTACAAAGAGTTTACTATGCATAGTTATTACTATATCATTCCATACTTGCTTTCATTGATTTTATGTTTATCAGGTCAATTCTGTAACAGCCTGGATTGATGGCAGTTCTATATACGGACCCTCTCATTCTTGGTGTGATGCTTTAAGAAGCTTTTCTGGTGGAAAATTGGCATCTGGCCCAGATCCAATGTTTCCTAAAGAAGCTAATGATAGAATGCCTATGTGGAAACCCATCTACCCTTTCAAGAGGGGTAAAGAAAACATTGGGATTTATGGTAAGATCTATTGAATGTCATGACTGACTACCATAGAACACGTCTACCTACTAGAAGTAAGTGGAAGATAAATTAAAATTAGACATAATGGTGTCATGCCACATACTAATGCCCTGTTACATTGTAGTATTTTGGTATATTGAAGTTTCTACAGGAATTTCTGGTATTTTTGATTGCACAAATAGCCTGAGAAAACTGACAACACCCCAACAGACCTATAAAAGCAATATACCACTTCACTTAATGATTTATTTTTTTTTTAAATATACAGTATAGTACATGGTCAGTGCCAGCATGTACATCTCAGTTGCGTGGTTAATTTTTTGTGCCTCTATCAGACTGAAATCTGGCTGCATCACTGAGGGCAAGGGATTATCTGTGCACGGTGTACATGGCAGGCCAAATTACAGATTGAGAAACACAACACAAATGGCGAGAACCGAGCAGGAGTTTAAAAATGCGCTGATGTTGACCCAGTATAAAAAAAAAAAAAAAAATTACATAATGAAGTGGTACTTACTGTTTTAGTCAAAGAGGGTCCAATAAACTTTACTGGTATTAGTTTGAATACAGATCCGGTATACAGATGTGTCCTTCCATGACTTTCTTCATGTCCCAACATATCCTAACGCACAATATGAGTCATTAGATGACCAGCTGAGAAAAAAAACACACATGACAATGCAATATCTGGAAGACCTATATGCTGTACAGTAGATGCCTATGCGTGGTCACCCATTGGTTGTGATGTGAATTTCAGACTTTTAAGGTTTTTTGCTAGCATGTTGCTATACTCTGTTAAATTTGTGTCATGATGAGGAATTGAAATCCACAACTGAATTCAAGGAAAAGTAAGGATGAACACATAGCTGTTGACCAATTTTGAGCTGCCAATTAAAATATATGACATGCAATAACCTATAGATCCATCATATCTTCTTAGAGTACTGTACATATGCAAATTATCTTTCTGGCTTACTGTGGACTGTAATACATTTTCAAAATAGCAACCCAGTATATCTAGAAGAAGTAGTCAGGTTTGTCTTTTTTCTTTTTCTATTTGTTTATAGGTTTTGGTTATAACAGAGCCAATGAAAACCCATTCATTCAAGCTGAAAGCATTGTTTGGTTCAGATACCATAACTATCTAGCTGATGAATTTGCTAAAAAACATCCAGAGTGGTCAGATGAAGACTTGTTTCAGCATGCTAGAAAATGGGTGATTGCTACCTACCAGGTAAAATGACATTGCAATAATGCAATATATCTGTGTAGAATATGAATATCTCAAAATCTTTGGGTAAAGCTTTTCTAATATTTTATGCACATGACCAAATTGTACAGAGCCATACTACAGACGTGAGCTATTAGAGTGTTCCACCATAAAAGCATCATGTATGTCTGACTTTCGGATGCTTTAAGCCGCTAGGGGCCACTGCTTATAGCCAGCAAGGAGCAACCGTCACACTGGTGCTGCACGTCATTCACTTGTTTTGGTTATATATATAAGTATATATATATATATATATATATATATATATATATATATATATATATACATATATATATATATATATATATATATATATATATATATATATATATTCCATTTAAATAATAAGGGTATGTTCACACTGTCAATGTGGCGGAATCTCGCCTGCCTCAGTGTGCCATAGCCTGTCTATGAGAGGGCTTGCGCGATTACGCTCCCGCTGCTCGACCCGACGGTGCCCGCAAATCAATAGTAAAATAAGAATGTTCTTGCAGCCGATACAGAGGTATTGGCTGCAGAACCGGGCTAAATGCAGCCTGGCGGCCAGCAGTTTAACAGTGTCGGTTGCTGTGGAACGGACGCTGTTAAACGTGGTGTGAACATAGCCGTACTGTGTATCCAAAAGGTAAAAATTTTATTAGTCAAATAAAAAATTAAATAAAATGCACACATTTATAACTCAGATTTTCTTGAGATATTAGTGTATTCATCTTTATATTTATTTATATTTATTATTATTATTATTTTTAAGTATTTACTTAAAGAGGTATTCTGCCCATGCTCTTATAATATAACATATTGCATATACTGTTTAGAAAGCTTGATGATAACAATAAAATGATGCAAGAAAATTTGACCGGAATACTGCTATAATTCAGTAGTATTTGTCTGATTGTATGCTTTACAATGATCATAATCTAATCACATTTATTCTTCATTTAGAATATTGTTTTGTATGAGTGGTTACCTGTGTTTCTTCAAAAGGAAGTTCCTTCTTACCAAGGTACGTCTTTCACATTGAAAAATGCAAAGCTTTTATTATCTAATGGGGAATTAATGCCTGATTTATCAGCTATACAAATTCGTCATAAGGGCAGGTTCACACTTGGGATAACACCGGCTCTTCTGTGACGCGGCCGGGTCGCAGAGCAGCCCTTGTTACTGAAGATCATCCCGGCTGGATTTGGGCGCATCAGTGTACACCTGCATCCCAATTTACGGCTGCACACAATGGAGCGTGTGGCCGGACATGTCAAGCTGGAGCGTATACTATGTGTATATGCTCTGGACGGGATTCTATGCACATACAACTTATGTTTTGAATAAATCACGGTCGTTTATACAAATTGCAACAATGGCCATGATTTATACAACACATAGGTTGTGTGAACATAGTCTAAGGCTGCACATAATTATCCTGACTAGGGAGACTATACAGGGGTGTCCACTCTCTCCCCTCCCGTTCGCGATTGCTATGCAGGCTAAGTGAGTACATTAGGTTAGGAGGTTTGAGCGAGAGGGGTTATGGAGGTTACCATGAAATGTGGGGTTTACTCTGGTTTCACGATAAACTGGGAAAAGTCCTCACTCTTATTGTTCGATGATAAGGATAAAGGGAAGTTTGGTCAATTGGTTGTTTGTACTCCTGATAAATCTAAAAAATAACTAAGAATAGAGTTGTCTACTGAAATAGATAACTATATTAAAGGGAACCTGTCACACTCCCGTTCCGGGGTGAAGGCTGCCCGACCCCCGCTAGAGACCCTTAAACTTACCCCTTCTCTCCAAGTCACGCACCTGGAGCCGGTCCCGGGATGGAGATATCCCCGTCTGAATCCGTGCATGCGCTGCAGAGATGAGTGTGACGCCCATAGAGAATTAATGGCTCCATTCATTCTCTATGGGCGTCGGACTCATCTCTGGAGCACGCGTGTCGGGCTTCCGACGGGGATATCTCCGTACCGGGGCCGTTTCCAGGCTCGGGACTAGGAGAGAAGGGGTAAGTATAAGTGACTCTAGCGGGGGGTCGGGCAGCCTTCACCGCGGCACAGGGGGTGACAGGTCTCCTTTAAGGGAAATTGGGTCCCCTTGGTTAAAAAGCTACATGGAAAAAATTGGTGTTTGGGATAGGTTTCCCCTCAGCATTCCAGAGAGAATCAGCATTATAAAAATGCTAATCCTCCCTTAAGTGCTGTATGCCATAGCCCTGTATGGATAGGGAAAAAAAACCTTTTTGGTCTATTTAATTTAATTTATGTAAATTGTCTAATAGCATAGTAAATGTGTCTTAAAAATAATGGTCTTTTAATTAGTCTAATAAATTCACCTGGTTCGGAGCAGACGTAGCGATGCGCCAATATATGCAACTTTTTTAAAAATTGCGCAGTTAATAAATTTATCTAAAAAAGAATTCTGGCGCACTTTTGATCTAATTAACAACAAAAAATCTAATTCAAAAAGTCGCATCTAATTTGGATAGTCTAAAACAGCTTCATAAATTGATATTAGATTTATTTTGAGTGCAAACTAGATATATTAGACTAAAAACAGGCGCAATTAGTTTGATAAATGTCCCCCTATGAGTATCCATTCATTGTCAATGGAAAGCATCTTTTGATTTAATCACAGCCGTTGTTGCAAATTGCAACAATGGCAGTGATTATTCAAAATATGAGTTGCGTGAACGTGGCCTTAAAGGACAAGTGCCATGAAAAACTTTTTCCCAGTAATTGAAGCACATTACAAAGTTATATAACTCTGTAATATGCTTCAATCACCTATCTGTCTCCCTTCCCTGTCTTTCCCTCCCCTCCACCCCCCACCAGCAAGTGCACTAAACTTACACAGACCTGATTACTGTCGTCACCCTCACCAGGCAGCTCCTTCTTGTGAGGATGAGTCATCAGCAGGAGGGCTGCTCTAGGTCCTGTTACACCAGCCTCCACCTCCCCCTTCTTGTCAGGTGACTCAGCTTGCTCAGCTTATCTTCTCTAGTGACATGACTCCTTCACTGAGTCCACGGCAGCAGGAGAGAGGGTATGAGGGGAGGGGGGAGCTGCCTATGTGCCGAAGTCAGTCAGAGGGAAGATAAGCAAGTGACATGTGACAAGTGATGGCTTGCAGTTCTTCAGCCAATCGGAGCTGACCAAGCTGAGTCACCTGACAAGGCAGGGGAGGGGGGAGGCTAGTGTAACAGGAGAAGGAGCTGAGAGAAGAGCTTGGTGATGGTGACGACAGTCATTAGGTCTGTGTGAGTCAGGACACTTCATGGTGGGGGGTGTAGGGGGGAAAAGACAGGGAAGAGAGGCAGATAGGTGATTGAAGCATATTACAGAGTTATATAACTTTGTAATGTGCTTTAATTACTGGGGAAAAGTTTTTCATGGCACTTGTCCTTTAAGCATATTACACATCATTTGAAATTGAAATGAACATCTAGCCAAACTGGAAAACTTGACACAGTCATAATTGTAACCAATAGTAAAATTTCCAACTTTTTATTTTTTATTATTTAAGAAGCGCTAAACTGAGCCTTAATTTTCTATGTCAGAATAAAACAGACAGTAACTATTTAGACACTGGCAATTTGTTTCACCAGTTAAAAAAAAAAGCAAACACTTTTCTTTTTAGACACATTCAATTGTGGAGAGAGGAAATAGATGGACTATCGATAGTATGGGTTTTTCATACTCCTGTGGTACATGTTCTATAAACCAACATTTCTGTTTGCAGTTCTGTTTACAGAATGAAAAGGAAAATTAGTTTTTCACACAGGTTAATTATACACTCCTCAACACTGAAATTGCAACACCAAGAAGGACAAGCTGTAAGGTTATGCAAATCAAGGAAGTAACATGTGTCAATAAGATCCACAAATTTATTATAAATTTTTCCAACACCTAGGGCCAATCTATAGCATGTGAAAGAAGCTTTAATGGTAAAAAATCCAAATTGAAAGCAAATTTTGGTAGCCACATGCAACTTTAGAAATCGGATCAAAGGGAAGTCATATGACTGTGGGGCCTCTTGTTCATTGACGTGCCAGTTAACATCACTTGTCACACACTGAGAGGGGCAGAATGCTTGACTGCACATAGGCCGAGATGTCAGTACTGTTAAACACTTCATGTCCCTGTGGTTGGAAGACCAAAGACGAATTGGAATGACAGCAAGAGATTGTAAGATTAGAAGAGTGACATGTACCTATCCATTCTGTACTGTTCTTGGCTACCTGCTGTAATCATCTAGGAAAATGCAGAATCCTTGCAGAGCTCAGGGGTTATCAGTGCACCAACAGTAAAGCAGGTATCTTCTTGTCTTCTGAACATGGGGTCACTTACACACTGCAGTACTGGCCACAAGACATTTTATTTTTTGGCCACATAACACAATATATTGTCTGTCATTATATATATATATATATATATATATATATATATATATATAGTAATTATAACATATACAGTATATATATATATATATATATATATATATATATATATATATATATATATTGTCATTATGTATATACAGTTCAGGGAAGAAAAAGAGTGCTGCATCTCACACCTTTGGCTGATACTAGTACCTCTCGGCTGCATAAAAAACATCAGAATTCTGTATGTGAATTGATCAAGCCACACTGCCCCATGTACCGCATGCAGGTATCTGATACACATGGGTCCCTACGCTAAGTCCACACTGTGCCAGTCAGCGACCGCCACCCCCGCAGGCATGCACAGTCAGGGAAGGGAGGCCATGGAACGGCCCTGCAACCCCCATGCCACAGGACCAGACCCAAAAATGCCACACCAGAACCCAGCCAGCACCACCGGCGGAGGAAGCTGCCCCCAAACAGCACAAGTCTGGATAAGGTATCGCACTCACCATAGCTATCAAAGATAGAATGGGACAGACAGGAGGGATTAAAACCGTGAGCACTCAGGTGTCTCCTGCTAATTGCGGTCATGTGGGTCTCACCAGGAGGAGTGCAAAACACAGAGAAAAGAAAGAAACAAAATACGGTTCAGGGAAGAAAAAGAGTGCTGCACCTCACACCTATGGCTGATACTAGTACCTCTCAGCTGCATAAAAACAGGACCAGACCCAAAAATGCTACACCAAAACCCAGCCAGCACGACCGGCGGAGGAAGCTGCCCCCAAACAGCACAAGTCTGGATAAGGTATTGCACTCACCATAGCTATCAAAGATAGAATGGGACAGTCATTATATATATATACATATATATAATACATGTAATACAATAATATATATAATACAGTCATCAGATGCAGCTGTCAAACATGACAGCTGCATCCGATTACCGGATACAGCATTTCCCTGGTGTCTAGTGGCGGAGATCGCTCCTCCGGGACAACGTCTCCCTGTCTGATGCCGGCCGGGGACTCGTCCAAGATGGCGCCGTCCCCGACTCGGCACTCGTTTGTATTCGGCTGCAGCAGCCGAAAGCAAACGAGTGCCAATCTCATTAATCTTTGCTGTATATATATACAGCAAAGATCTCAAAGTATAGTAAGTATAAGTAAGATCAAAGTATATATACTAGAAGTCCCCTAGGGGGGCTTCTAGTATATGTGTAAAAAAAAAAAAAAAGTGTTGTCATTAGTAAAAAGCCCCCTCCCCCAATAAAAGTCTGAATCACCCCCCTTTTCCCAGGTTATAAATAAAAGTAAACAAATAAATAAATAAATAAACATGTTTGCTATCGCCGCGTGTGTAATCGCCCGAACTATTAATTAATCACATTCCTGATTTCGCACGGTAAACGGCGTCAGCTCAAAAAAATCCCAAAGTGCAAAATTGCGCATTTTTGGTCGCATCAAATCCAGAAAAAATTTAATAAAAAGCGATCAAAAAGTCGTATATGTGCAATCAAGGTATTGATAGAAAGTAAACATCATGGCGCAAAAAATGACACCTCATACAGCCCCATAGACCAAAGGATAAAAGCGCTATAAGCCTGGGAATAGAGCGATTTTAACCCCTTCGGGACCAGGCTAATTTTTGTTTTTGCATTTTCGTTTTTTCCTCCTTGTGCTTAAAAGGCCATAGCACTTGTATTTTTACACCTACAGACCCACATGAGCCCTTATTTTTTGCATCACTAATTGTACTTTGCAATGACAGGCTGAATTTTTGCATAAAGTATACTACGAAACCAGAAAAAAATTCAAAGTGTGGTGAAATAAAAAAAACAAAACGCATTTCTTTTATTTGGGGGGAATGTGTTTTTACGCCATGCACCCTGGGGTAAAACTGACTTGTTATGCATGTTCCTCAAGTCGTTACGATTAAAACGATATATAACATGTATAACTTTTATTGTATCTGATGGCCTGTAAAAAATTCAAACCATTGTTAACAAATATACGTTCCTTAAAATCGCTCTATTCCCATGCTTATAGCGCTTTTATCCTTTGGTCTATGGGGCTGTATGAGGTGTCATTTTTTGCACCATGATGTTTACTTTCTATCGATACCTTGATTGCGCATATGCGACTTTTTGATTGCTTTTTATTATATTTTTTCTGGATTTGATGCGACCAAAAATGCACAATTTTGCACTTTGAGATTTTTTTGCGCTGACGCCGTTTACCGTGCGAGATCAGGTATGGGATTAATTAATAGTTCGGGCGATTACACACGTGGTGATAGCAAACATGTTTATTTTTTATTTATTTGTTTACTTTTATTTACAACCTGGGAAAAGGGGGGTGATTCAGACTTTTATTTGGGGAAGGGGCTTTTTACTAATGACAACACCTTTTTTTTTTTTTACACATATACTAGAAGCCCCCCTGGGGCACTTCTAGTATATATACTTTGATCTCTCATTGAGATCTTTGCTGTATAGATATACAGCAAAGATCAATGAGATCGGCACTCGTTTGCTTTCGGCTGCTGCAGCCGAATACAAACGAGTGCCGAGCCGGGGACGGCGCCATCTTGGACGAGTCCCCGGCCGGCATCAGACAGGGAGATCGCTCCTCCGGGACAATGTCCCGGAGGAGCGATCTCCGCCACTAGACACCAGGGAACGGCTGTATCTGGTAATCGGATGCAGCTGTCATGTTTGACAGCTGCATCTGATTACTGTATTAGCGGGCACGGCGATCGGACCGTGCCTGCTAATACCGGCGGTCCCGGGCTACAATCGGCACCCGGGACCACCGCGGTTCAGAGCGGGGTCGCCGTGCGGCCCCGCTCTGAACGCCCGCACCCGCGCAAGGACGTACAATTACGTCCTCGTGCGGGAAGGGGATAAGGAACGTATATTTGTTAACAATGGTTTGAATTTTCTACAGGCCATCAGATACAATATAAGTTATACATGTTATATATCGTTTTAATAGTAACGACATTAGGAACATGCATAACAAGTCAGTTTTACCCCAGGGCGAATGGCGTAAAAACACATTCCCCCCAAATAAAAGAAATGCGTTTTTGTTTTTTTCAATTTCACCACACTTTTAATTTTTTTCTGATTTCGCAGTATAATTTATGCAAAAGTTCAGCCTGTCATTGCAAAGTACAATTAGTGACGCAAAAAATAAGGGCTCATGTGGGTCTGTAGGTGTAAAAATGCAAGTGCTATGGCCTTTTAAGCACAAGGAGGAAAAAACGAAAACGCAAAAACGAAAATTAGCCTGGTCCCGAAGGGGTTAACTAAAAAGTGTGAAACAACTGAAAATAGGTCTTATATTCTAGATTCTTCAAAGTAGCCCCCTTTTGCTTTGATTACTGCTTTGCACACACTTTGCATTCTCTTGATGAGTTCCATGAGGTAGTCACCTGAAATTCTCTTCCAACAGTCTTGAAGGAGTTCCTAGAGATGCTTAGCACTTGTTGGCCCTTTTGCCTTCACTCTGCGGTCCGGCTCACCCCAAACCATCTCGATTGGGTTCAGGCCTGGTGACTCTGGAGGCCAGGTCACCTAGCATAACACCCCATCACTTTCCTTCTTGGTCAAATAGCCCTTACACAGCCTGGATGTGTGTTTGGGGTCATTGTCCAGTTGAAAAATAAATGATGGTCCAACTAAACGCAAGCCAGATGGAATAGCATGCCGCTACAATCTACAATTTTTATAGTCATGAACATACAGAAAACTCTTTGAATGAGAAGGTGTGTCCAAACTTTGGTCTGTACTGTATATATATATATATATATATATATATATATATATATATATATATGCTCAGTGCTTTTTGTTGTGCATATTGGAGGGCTTTCAATTTTTTGCTATGGGGCCCTGTGAATCCTAGCTATGCCCCTGGCTGCCTTTATTGATCCAGAGCAGTCGGGTGCCTGTGCACCTTTATGGCCAGAGGTGTCACTGCAGCAGAAAAAGGAAGACATGAGCAGCCCCAGGATAAGCAGTGAGAGCAGCGGAAGAGCCGAAGGACATCACTGCCACTGGTGGGTCTCATCTGGCAGCCTTACAGAGTATCTTCAGATTTGTCTCCATAGAGCCCTTTTAGCATGTTATCTGTTAGTAGTTGCAGATAAGGGTTCCAGCAATAGATCTGGTGATTTGTGTGCCCAAGTGCATTTAGAATTTACCTTAGACAACCATTAATAACCTCACTGATAGCATACCATACTGTGCAACTGTGTGTATTTCTGTGTATGGTATTGAACAATAAAATCGAGATGTTTTTAATATTGTTTCCATTTTTTACCATTTCCATATCATTAACATGTCTATTATTCCTATGATTTCTATAATCTAACAACTTCTCCTTCTTGGTGTTGAAATGTCAATGTTCAGAGGTGTACAGTATATAACTGCCATACACAAACTTAGAGTTTAAACAATTCCAAAAATATTGTTAGAGCTACACATTTTATTAACATATTTATATAATATATTTATATAATCCCTATAGGATTCACCCATGTCATCAGTCTCTTTCCCACCTGCTGAAAACTTTCACATACTTTGTAAATATGAGTAAGATATCATGTACTGTCTCTTTTGACAGGTTATAATCAACATGTTGACTCCAGTCTTACCAATGAATTCCAAGTTGTTTTCCAGTACCTATCCTCTTTAGTACCGTCAGCTATTTATGCCAGGTAATTTCTAATATAACTAATTAGAGTATGATGAAACTATCTATAGACGGGTTATACTAAGTGCTTGTATGTAGGGCTCCATACAGTATATAGAGAGTATATAGAACATTATTATGAAATTGTTTTAATAACTACTGTGCAACAGAATATTACATGAGTTAGTCTGAGTTATATTTGCATATCCTTGTTGTCAGTTTCCCTTTAATATGGAATTTTGGGTTAGAATAACATGTAAGTAAAGAGTCCTGCTGTATATCTTGTGGTAGAAAAATATTTGGTATGATTGGTTTTACACTAAACAGTATTGAAAAGATTTTCATATTTTCTAGTGAGCTAGAGCAGATCAGATGCACAAGGGAAAATACAATTGGAAGAAAAGATTATCACATACAGTATTAGTGTTGAATTAAAGGGGTAGTGCGGCGCAAAAAAATTATTCACAGAATAACACACATTACAAAGTTATACAACTTTGTAATGTATGTTATGTCTGTGAATCGCCCCCTTCCCCGTGTCCCACCACCCCCGCCCGTGTACCCGGAAGTGTGTGGTGCATTAAACATTACCTGATCCGTGTCGCGCATGTCCGCCATTTTGTGCCAAACATCATCTTCGGACGGACGGCCGAATCGCTGCCGCCGTCCCCCCTCCGCCGCGTCACAACCGCGTTCAGCCGCGATTGGCTGAGCACAGTTATGCTCAGCCAATCGCGGCTGAGCGGCTGATGACGCGGCCGCGGATTTTAATGCGGCCGCACACGTAAAATTTATTTCGGCCAAATTAAACTTGATTTTAATGTAAAAAATTTACTGAGTGGTTTATTGGGCTAGTCGCAGCATTTCAATTAAATGACATGTTTCAGCCCGATTAAAAACATGCTAGGAAGCAATATTAAATAACGGGCATAGTTTCACCACTAGTGCGTACGGTCGTAATTCTACGGCCGATGTTTTGGCCTCAAAATAAATAAAATAACGGCCGTTGTTTTACGTAGTGTGAACATAGCCTAAGGGTACGTTCACACTTCGGAAAATCAGCGGAAACTCAAAGAGTTTGCAGTGATTTCTTTGAATACCCTGCTAATTGCTCTTTAGTATTGATTTTTTTAAAATCTTTATTTAACTATCTTTTTCTTTCTTTTTCTACATATAGACATACATAACTAAACATAGAAGGCCAAAAGAAATGCAACATACTACTTTTTCTTAGGTCTTCTTTGAGATGTGGGGTAACATTGTGAAAAAAGATAACCTGACTAAGGGTAGGGGGGCTCTTACCCCTTTGTTCCAAAATCCAGAATTCCCACCAGGGATGACCACGAGTAGATTCTTGGGGTGGTCAATAGGGGAGAATATTAGACTAGGTCATATCTTGGGAGATTCTACTCTGCCATCCCTTGAAGCGCTGCGCTTGAAGTTTCCTGAGGTTCCACTATTTTGGATAGAGTACCACCAACTATGTTCATTTGTACGTCAACTGGGCTACGGAGAGGACCTAGGAGACTCTCCCACTAGGTTGGAACAGATGTTGTTACAGAAGGAGGCTGTATTGTCTGATTCTTTTGCACAGAACTTGCCCCCATACACAAAAAAGTGCGAAAGGGAGAAGGGTGAACATATCACTACAGAGGAGTGGCTAAAAGCATTTAGGGTGTCACATAAGGGTCTGGCATGTGCTGCGCAAGAAAGGAACTATAAACTGCTGTCAAGGGGGTACAGGTGCCCAGATCAACTGCATGCCATGTTCCCAATGGTCTCTCATCGTTGTTAGAGATGTGGCACAGAAAAGGGCACTATGATACATGTGTGGTGGGAGTGTTTAATCTTACAAGGGTTTCGGAGGAAGGTTTTTGCCATTTATGAGGAAATCTTAGGTCTTAGTACACAGTTCTCCCCGAAAGTTGCATTTCTATCAATCCTACCTGGCTCCCCTGCCTTTGCTAAGACAGGCCTTCTGCGACACTTGTTAGTGACTGCAAGGTCAGTGATCCCAAGGCATTGGAGGGAGACTAGTCCACCCACAATAATAGAATGGGTACATGAAGTGAATATGATTAGGAGATTGGAAGAGTTGAGGAGAGAAGGATGGTTGCTGGGAAGATGTGGTTACCATGGGTACAATACTTAGAGTGACAACACTTTCAGATGCTTCTGGGGGGAGATCCCTGAGTTCTAGTTCTAGTTTATACAATTAAAGGGGTAGTGCGGCATTTAACATTTATTCACTAAATAACACACATTACAAAGTTATACAACTTTGGGGTGTCTTGTTGTCTTTTGTGCCACTATGTAATGTAATGAGTTTTTGTGAGATTATGTTATAGTTATGTATGTCTATATGTAAAGAAAAAGATAGTATTGATCCTTTGTGGTGAACAGGGCCATATCCCTGACTGCAGCAGTGCAGCACTATCAGTCGGTGTGGAGCAGGAAGGCGTTTTTCTTGTTTGGAATACCGTATGCTATATTTCTTGAAATAAAATGACAACTCATGGTAAACATTGACAAGTATAAGGATTTGAGCAACTTTGACGAAGGCCAAAAAGACAGTTGTTAAAAAAAACCTTCCCCCCTCTTTGGCTCCTAATCACCTCAGGATCCTGACATGTCCAACATCATTAACTCATTGCAAACTGCTTTTCCGACCCCACTCAAGGTGTCAACCCTGAATGTGCCCTTGTGTGTTATTTTAAACTCTACTGTAAAATGTATTAAAATGAATAAAAGGTACATCCATAAATGACTAAGACTTGTTCTTTCTATTACAAAATAAACTAATGATTCATTTAAGTTACAAACAATAATTAACGTTGAGCAAAAGAATAACTGGACACACCTGTGAAACGAGACTTGGAAAGTGAAATTATTTTAATCCTAGCATAATTCCATGTATGACATTATATGGAGGAAACATTTTCACTCTCATGTCTCATCACTCTTATAATTGTGCTCACCTCCCTGTAGAGATAAAACATGTACTTTTCGGAACATCACTGACTCATTCGGTGGCACCTGGCCAGTCTACCGTTTCTGCGACAACTACTGGAGAAGAGAGGTATGGTTATTCATTTTTGTTTACCTCTGAGTAATCTTGTCTCACAGACAACTAATTTTTATATTCCACCTAACAATAGTTACCTAATTATGGGAGTGGTGAAAAATACCACATGTATCATAGGGTGTAAAGCGATTTCATGTTAGTGTAGATTGCCTGCAAATGATTTTCCATGTGTGTGGAAAAGGAATTAATATACTTCTAAATCTGTTGTAGGCTCAAAATAAAGCAGAACTGGAGCTTACTCTTTTTTTAAGCAGAGGTCAATCAAATGAAGTTAAAATGCAACCTTATTTTATAGCTTATAATGAAGTACAATAAAGTCTATGGAAAAATGTCAGTCTATGCACACAATGAAAAAATGATTTTTTTTTTTTTTTTGCAATGTGTGCACAGACAGCTGTTTTCCATAGACTTTAATGTACCACATTATTAGCTTAAGGCTAAGTTCACGCAACATAAATTTTAAATAAATAATGGCCGTTGCAACACTGGACGCTATTTATTAAAAATTAAAATAACATTGTTTCATATGGAATCCCGTCCGGACTGTATACACTCTGTATACACTCTGTATACACTCCGGACGAGATTACATGGGGCAGCATAGAAAACTGACATGTCAGTATTGTGTGGCCACTATTTATTGAATAGCGTCCGCACAAAACTGACAACGGCTATGGGCGCACTTTACATTATATGCTATTGAGATTTGGAATGTGCCAGCATTTCAAATCAAAAGAAGTGAAGCTCATCCGGCAGGTACTGCTGTACCGGCCTGCGTGGACTTTACAGACAGCGGTCGTTCTGTGACATGGCCATGTCACAGAATGGCTGCTGTCATTCACTGTGTGAACCCGGCCAAGGTTGCGTTTTATGCCTTTTTTACTGTTTGGATTTACTTTTATTTTGTTGTGTGTGAACATAGACTAAAAGTATTAGAAAACTATATGCTGGAACAATGGTGCCAAATCTTTCAATGTCCTTATGCAAAGACTTAAATACCTAAATACAGTTATATATATTTGTACTACTGGGCAGCACATGACACAGAGAGTGGTGTTCTGGGTTCTATGTAAGCTTACACATAACTTAGCATGGTAATGTTCAGAAGCCTCACAGAGAATAAGTGGAGTGCTAGTCATACTTGTGAGCTGCTGTTCAAGTTATTTGGGGAACAATTGTCTACTGTTCTAGGGATTGTAATAGTCAGGCCCCCATTGATCAGCTGATTTTCCCTATATCTGTGGATAGGGTATAATTTAGATACTGGACTAAACCCTTTAAGCAGCTGTAAATCTTACTAAGTAGCTGGGTTGGCCAAAATTCTTCAGATAAATAGCTTAAAGTGTCACTGTCGTTAAAATTTTTATTGCAGAAATCAATAGTACAGGAAATTTTAAGAAACTTTGTAACTGGTTTTATTAGCCAATTACAAGCCGGAGAACACCCCTAGTGATAAACAGAAAAATGGCACAACGGATAGGGCATAAAATGAATTTTTATCACGAAAAAGCGGTTTGAAGCTCTCCCCCTGTCTTTATGGTTTTCCTATGGAAAGAGAAAGAAGAGGCAGCAAAGGACATCAAAAAGTTAATTTACATTCACATCATGGGCTCTCTCCTCTGCAGTCACCACTGACCTCTCTGACCTCTGAATAGGTCTCTGAATAGCTCCCCCACTGAGCAATCCTTTGTTCTCGGCTCTCTGCTGCCCTCTAATCTCGCTCTCCCCCCCCCTCCCCTCTTCATAGAACAGACAGATCCAACTGATGAAAAAACTGTCGAGATTTCTTGATTCTGAGCAGTGGATGACAGAAAGGAGAGAAGGAGGGACCTGGGAAAAGGCTTTTTACATGCAGATAATGACATATTTGTCTAATAAACCCAATTACAAAGTGTCTTAAAATCGCCTGGACTATTCATTTCTGCAAAAAAAATTTAACCACAGTGACTCTTTAAGTCTATGGCCAGCTTAAAAATAAACTAACAGAAGGTCTGTACATACAAACCTGCTGATTTGTACCTGTAGTCCTTTTCACAGTGAGTCAAATAAAAACTTTGTCAGCTTGATCTGTTCTGCCTTATATCTATCATTTAGCAAAGTCCAAATATATCAATTAGGTAGATCCCTGGCCCCTTCGTTCACTGGTTCACCATCCAGCTCTCTCTACTTATAGATATTTATGTATGCATAATGCAGCAATGAATCCTTTCTCCAGCCAAATATCATGAAATTGTTCAGTAACAGTGCACAAGGATCTTTGGCTGGTTAAAGTAACAGAAGAGGCTGGTGGGTGAACCAGTACACTGAGGAGCCGGAGAACACCCCTAGTGATAAACAGAAAAATGGCACAATGGATAGGGCATAAAAAATGATTAATTAGGCATGTTGGAATTCTATTTTCTTATATAAAAGATACAAACCTTATACAAGATTTTATAAAAGATACAAACCTTTACAATGTGTTCAAGACCATATTACCATAATGTAACCATTTTTTTCTTTTCCAATTAAGAATCCTAATATACAAACAGCAGAAGATGTTGATGCCTTGATTCTTGGAATGGCTTCCCAGATTGCTGAAAATGAAGATAATGTTGTGATCGAAGATTTACGAGGTCAATAATTTTAAATTCTCTTTCTCAATGAGGTTACCTAAGAAGAAATTAATGACAGAAGTGTTAAAAAATAAATAAATAAAATTAAAAAATATATATGTTTTGCATATATATATATATATATATATATATATATATATATATATATATCAGCCAGCTGCCTTTGAAGTCCATGCCGCTTTGTGCTGTTCCTCCCCTGGTGCCTGGAAAAGCTGGATCCAGCTTTTCCTGGCGAGCGAAGTGGCACAGACTTCAAAGGCAGCTGGCTGATACGCAGATTGTCACGCTAACAAAACAATTTGATTTGTTTTTACTGTAAATTTTCTCATCTCTAGTCTCCATTGATACAATGTCCCTTAAAGTATGTGAAAATGAATTAATCTGAAAATAGATATTTTTTTCCAGTTAAGACTTAGGTGGTTGTACATGCCCTTGGGCAGAGGTCCCAGTCCATATTGGTACAGCTGATTTTTATTTCACATTGTTTTAATTTTTTATTTTGTTTATTATTCATTATTTCACAAAACAGATTACTGGTATGGGACTCTTAAATATTCCCGGACAGATTACATTTCCAACAGCATTCAGAGAGGCAGAGACTTTGGGCTTTGTTGTTATAATCGTGCAAGGGAATATTTTGGACTTGCACCAATTACCGGTTGGCAGGACATTAATCCAAAACTTTATCAAGCAAATAAACAGGTTAGTAGCACATGACTTACGAGATAAGATGTTAATAGGATGTAAAATAGAAACCTCCTTGTGCACCTGAAACCTATGGGATATTGGAACATGACATCTTAAAAACATTACTGACAACTTATAAAAACATTACACCTGCAGTATTTCTCCCCCCCCCCCCCCCACCATTGTACTGTTACAGCACTGTGGGATTACAGTAACTCTGCAGTACCTTGGCAGTACTGCAATGAATCTGCAATGCAACTGCAATATGTGTACACTTGGGGGGACATTTATCATTGATAAAAAGCGTATTTTTTGTCTGAAAATGGCCAGATGTGAATAAATTTATTCGCAAATGGCCGTTTTGCGAATATATATTCGCATCTGGCCATTTTCCGCCTGGTATGCCAGGGGGCGGAGAGGGGGTGTAAAGGGGGTGGAACGAGGGGCGTGGACTCAATCCAGGGGAGTTCACTCAATTCATATTTTTTTCCGCAATAAAATAGTCAGGAAACCTACTCCAGCTCTGAGCTGGCGTAGGTTTCCTGGCGTGTGCACTGAATTTAGTATGTACCTACAGGAGGCTGTGTATACTTCTTGCAGCTTATTGCAATGTTATATTTAATTATAATTTTTATTATATCACTAACCAACCCAAACAGATGCATTTTAAAATATTTGATCATTGATGGTATATCTAGAGAGAAGTACAGTATACCATGCACATTTTGAAGTAAAATGGCAATAGATATGCCTGCTACATATACTCAAATAAGTATCTTCATTACATCCCAAGTGTCCTCATTACATTTTAGTTGCTGGACTCATTTAATTTTAAGTTATTATGAGGTTAAAGGAAAACCTCCAATTCACCTGTAAAACCAATGACACGCTCACATAGAAAACCGCCCATACATTTACATAATATTTTTGTTCTGGATAAAAATGTATTTTTTTTCTGTCAGTTTACAGTGTCAAAAAGCCATGTCTATTCCTTGAGGCCCATGCTTCTGCACTGCCCCCCCCTCTACCTCACAACCCCTCCTCCTACTTTGATTGACAAGCAAGGGTTACACTTCCTTTGTAAAATCCCAACCATAACCAGGAGTGGGTTGAAACACACAGAAACTGTGCAAATCTTTCCATTATAATTTCCCCCTGTTAGTTCCACTCCTGAGTTTGGTTAAAATAATAATGACTAAACAACTGACGGAAATACTATGTGTGAACATAGCCTAATACTGCACACACATTTGCACAGACTATTAATACTTGACACTTTTCCTTATCTATATTAAATATATACTGGTGTACACAGTCTAATGTAGTATTATACAGTACTCGTGTCTCTCCCTTTAGAAAAGGCTCATTATGATCCTAGTATAAAAAGAGGACAAGTCATTGCTACGGAGCCCATGGGAAAGGTGTCCAAGTAGTTCTTCTCTATCTTCCCACTGCAAACAGAAAGTTTCCCCCCAAAGTAATGCTAAATAGGGCCTAATAGGCCCCACTCATCAGTGCGATCTTAGCAACCCACATAGTAATAGTGCTTCACTTTTGCCTCACGCAGTAGCAGTGCACACTTAGTGACACTAAAGAAAAAGCCCCGCCCTCCCCATCCAATCTTCCATACAACAGTAATGTCCCCCAACACACTTATGATGTCTTCCTTCAGCCCAACACAGTAGCAGTGCCCTAGAAGCCCCCGGTAATATTGCCCCACATTGTGTTGCCACTTAGTTCTCACATAGTAATAGTGCCCCCACATAGTAATAAAGCCCTCTTAGTCTTCTCCACATAGTAATAGTTGTCCTAGGTTCCCAATGCAGTAACATCATTGTGCCTGTCTCTGCCCAGCTTCTGGTTTCTCTCTGCTTTTCCATAGACTAAATCTATGTCCAGGGATGCACATAAAGTTCAAAGTGGTCCTCCAACATGTATCTCAGACACCTGGCCAAAAATCAGGGCTTGTACTTGCAGTGGGCAGAAGCCCAGTGGAATCAGCATATCAGCATATGTCAGCATATTAGCTCAACCAGAAGCAGACTCCTTATTATTTTAATTTTCATGAAACTTTTTAATAGGCTATGTGATATATAATTTACCTGCATGTGAACCTTTTAGTGAAATTGACATTTACTGATTAATAATGTACTGCAATCTTTGGGTGTCACCTACTTTATATATAGTTTAGTTATTAGTAAAAAATTATTCACAGAATAACACACATTACAAAGTTATACAACTTTGTAATGTATGTTATGTCTGTGAACGGCCCCCTTCCCCGCGTCATCAGCCGCTGAGCCGCGATTGGCCGAGCACAGTTATGCTCAGCCAATCGCGGCTGAGCAGCTGATGACGCGGCAGAGGGCGGCCGGCACTCGGGAAGATCGGAGATGTTCCGGCCAGCCGGCCGAAGATGACGTTTGGCACAAGATGGCGGACGCGTGTCGACACGGATCAGGTATGTATAATGCACTACACTTCCCGGTACACGGGTGGGGGTGGTGGGACATGGGGAAGGGGGCCATTCACAGACATAACATACATTACAAAGTTCTATAACTTTGTAATGTGTGTTATTCTGTGAATAATTTTTTACCGCCGCACTACCCCTTTAAGGCTCCTGGACACCAGTGCAAAATCTGTGACACGACTCCCCACCCCTGGTGCACCATTTATGACTTTTGCCTAAACTTATATTTCAATCTCAACTAACATATTTAAGCTTGTAGGGCTCATCAAGTTATATATTTTGCAAATACATTCATTTAGCAAACTTGCCTCCTTCTCCTGATATGCTGCTCTATCCCTCCAGTTGACAGCTTGTTATCTAGGTTATTGACCAACACTCTGCTCTAAAAGCTGTAATATAGCCAGGGGAGCACAGGCAGATATGTATAGATCTGTTAAATTCAGTTACCAAAGTTTGTGCATTTTGCAGAAAAAAATTGTGAACATTGCTTACCAAAATTTTAAATGAATCGCTAATCTCTATTTATTATGTAAGTTTGGTCTGGACTGTAGTGGCTCTGCATATTTAAAAAAAAAAAATGCCATGACAAGCAAATATCAAACTTTACTAAAAAACTGTGTCGAGCAGTGTAAACTTAAGAAAGGTTGCACATTTTTGTACATCAACTCCCCCCAATATCTCTATACATCTGTTTTTAGAGCAGAGTGGTGGTCGGTAACCTAGACAATGAGCTGTCAACAATGGATGTAAACATATCAGGAGAAGGTGGCAGTTTTTCAAGTTTGTTTAAGTAATGTATTTTTAAAAAAGCAACAAAATATTCAACTCGATGTGTCCGAGTTTAACTATATTTGGTGAGATGGGAATATCCTTTTAAAGCCACTTTTTGAATAAAAATTAGCTTAGGGAACACATAATGTATCATATATCATTTGTAGAAGCCAATTTTCTGTGTCCTATATTCCAGCTGTTTGATGACTTAGCTGCATTATATGGCAACGACTCCAGTAAACTGGAGCTTCTTCCGGGGGCCATTTTGGAATGTTATGGAGATCCTGGAGAGCTTATCACAGCCATAACAATGAATCAATTCCAACGGTTGCGAGATGGGGACCGATTTTGGTTTGAAAACAAAAGAAATGGGTAAATGCTATATTTATAGGCAAAATGCAGAAACTGTGTGGTCAAAAATGAACAAAACTTAAACAATGTTTCACCATTGTGTATCTAGTTATGTTTTCCAGAATGTATGTAGAAAATACAGTGCAACTACTATCTTTTAAAGAAAACGTTTTGCATATCACACAGACAAGTCAAGTTTTTATTGATTGGGGTCTCAGTGCTGAGAAACCCCCACCCCCCAATCTTAGACGATAGCTAGGAGAAGTGACCAGTAGCTCGCTTCACTCTTGCCTCCCAGTTCATCCATCTTATTGCAGAAGACAGGCTCCATTGTAAGTCTATGGAGCCCTTCTCCTGCAATGGGATGCATGAGCAATGGACTAAAGTATGCTGCTACCTCTTTCTCCTGGCTTTATTTAAAGACTGGTGGGGTCTTTGCACTGAGACATAAGATGTAGTATTGAGCGAGCAATAAAAAGCTTGAGTGCTTGTTGCTCAAATTGCATATTTTTCAATGCTCGACTTGCGTAACGAACCCAATTGAAATCAAAAGGAGACTTAAGCATTTACTCAGGTGCCCTCTTCTTGGCAGAGCAGAGGGTACCTAGTTCACCTATTGCACTTTAAAAAAAAATAATCTTGTATATTTAATCAAAATTTCATTAAAAAAAAAATTATAATTAGTATTTAAACAGCTTTGGAGCTCCCAGCATCATTATGAATGAGAATGCTGGGAGCCCCCAAAACTGACACACTGCTTCAGTACAGTAACGTGAATATTTAAACAGCTCCCTTAGCACCACAAGGTGCTCGGTCAAGCATCACATTCAATCGAGCACCCTGATGCTCAGTCGAGCACTATGTCTGACCGAGCATGCTCGCTCAACACTAATGATATGTCTTTAATCTGACATCAGTGGGCAGTATAGATGGAGACATAGTAGACATTCCAGATTACCTAATGGGTTATTTCAATCTTAGTAAGTTATCCGCTATTCACAGGAAAACGGATAACACTGGATGGGTAACCATGGGGCCTCTCCCGATCCTTAGAATGGAAACATATTCATCCCCAAAATGAGTGGTATGGACTGTGTCTGTTCGACCACTGCTCCATTAATTGTTTATGGGGTTGCCGAATGCTTCCAGGTTCAGCACTCAGACTCATAGACAAAGAGACAATAAATCTAGTGGTGGCCTCACAGGCTGGGTCTTCACCATCCATTCCAAAGATGAGCATTTTCACATGAACGACGGGGTCCAAATTGTCAAATGCCCACTGATCTGCTTATGATAACTTACCTATATGGGAAAACTCCTTCAATGGAAGTAATGTATACCAAATAGCACATTCTATACTGTTCTGTCAACATTTCTGAAATTTTCTAACAACTCATTTGTATATGACTTCTGTTGTAGATTATTTACTGCTGATGAAATAGCAATGATAAAGAATACTTCATTTCATGATGTAATTTTAGCAGTGACCTCGGCAGAATCTGGAGATATTCAGAAGAAGGTATTCACCTGGGTTGATGGTGAGTTCATATTTAAGACCTGATACAGCCATTTCCAGACATACTGTATTTGATCCTCTACTCCTAAGAATTTATAGGTAGCAATGCTATTATAACGACTGTAACAAACGTTGTTGATCTGCTGTACCACCACTAGCGAAGATGTAACCTGCACAAGGGAGCAGAGTCTTATCGGCCGCTGGTCTTCACCAGTGGCCACCACAAGACGTGATGGAGTTGCTGCGGCAGACGACCCTCATGCCGCTAGCCGTGCCTTGGCTTGCTAGCAGCGGCAGGCTAGTTGCAGCTGGAGACAGGTAGGCAAGCAGGCAGGAACACAGCGGGACTCGAGGCCGGAATTAGGATAGCAGTCACAGGCAGGAACCACAGCTGGAACCAGGAACGTCAGGAATCACAAGAAGGAACCACGGGCAGGAATCATGGGCAAGAATCATGGGAGAGCTGGGACCACAAGCTAGGAAGAATGCAGTGGCTCCAACACATATGACAAGGCAGCGCTGTAATTTATAGAAGGAGGCTGCTAATTCAGTACCAATCAAGGGGACGCTAACCCTTTAAATTCAAGCAGAGCTGGCACATGCGCACCCTAGTAGACGGGGGCACATGCGCTGACCTGAGGAAGAAAGATAGCGATGAGGGGAGAAGGAGCAGAGGCCCTAGGAGGAAGACAACTGGAGGGAAGCACGGAGACACACACGGCCGGGGATGACAGCGTGGCCACAGAGGAAGGTACATGCCGTGGCCTTGGCTGTCACAGCTATAGATTAAAGTGTACCTGTCATCTTAAAAAACTTTTGACACGTTATAGAGACGTCAAACATTTTGATCGGTCTGGGTCTAAGTGTTCAAACCCGTAGCAATCAGGAGAGGAAGCAGGGAGAGGACCATGCTGTCAGAAAAAAAATAATTGAGCTCCCTAGACTTACATTATGTGTCTGATTTTTTTTTTTTTTTTCTAACACAGTGCGGGAGCAGACTGCACTGCAGCACTGTACGGGTTTGAATACTCAGACCCAGACCGATCAAAACTTTTGACATGTCAATTTTTTTCTCTATGTCATTTTTTTTTAATTAAATGACAGGTACACTTTAAGACATTTTTGTCTATAGCATGGGTTTTAGCCTTGCTTGGAAGATGCTGGTGCAAACTTATAAGAACAGTAAACATAAGGGTATATTCACATACACATACAGTACTACAGTCACATACACATAACTGTAAAAAAAGAAAGACCCAAATTTTTTTATAGTAAAAACAGCTATAAAGGGTGCCTCCACACGTGCTGGATCCGCAGCGGATTTCACACTGTGAGTTTGCAGCAAAATCCGCTGATGCTATAGTGAAGGCCTATGGGGTAACATACCCGCATTGGAATTTTCATTAACCCCGGCCACCTGCTGCAATTGAATTGGTTGTTGAAATGGGATAAAGTGGATTTGTTTAAGTATGTAATGGAAAATGTGGAGGGACAATATAATTGTATCCTTGAGGTCCTCAAGGACAGCTGAAGGACAAAAAATGGGAACAGTTTCCGTCAGTTAAGATGTTCACAGCCTGCTTGAAAGTGCTAATGGCAATTCTGGAGGTGAAGTCTATGTTGGACTTTACACCACTATGAACAACAGGTACATAGAAGAATTCAATGAATTGAAAACACTAAAGCTGTACTCAAGGGCTGGGCTAGGGAAAGTCAAGGATTTGTTTCAGAAGTGCAATTAAAACATGGCAAAGACTCAAAATTAAATATGATTTAGGCGAGGAGAGATTAGGAGATTAAGAGGACAGATATGACAGACTGTGTTAGATGTGGAGAACAAGCTGGGTGGCTGCATTTGATGTGGTTATGTGTGCTAATGCAAGATTTCTGGGGTGTAGTGGTAGATAATATTGAAAAAGACCAGTGGTGTTATTAATAGGGGAAGATACAGAGGTGGAAGTAGGAAGAAAAAAAAAAGGTGGGAGTTAAAAGAGTTATTATTCGTGGCAAGGGTTCAGATGATAAAAAAATAGATGATCTTAGACCCTCCCAGCTTTGGTGGCTGGAAACGAACAGTAGATCTATTTAATATATGAGAGGTAATATTCCTATATATTCACAATAGGCATGGAAAATGTTTTTTTTTTTTTAATAAAAATGTATTTTTTTTTTTTTCTCCTTCTCCTCCTCTGACCTGTAGAGGTGGGTGGGGTTAGTGGAGAAAGGGATAAAGACTAGAGATGAGCGAAGCGGGTTCGGGTTCGAGTCGATCCGAACCTAAACGTTTGGTATTTGATTAGCGGGGGCTGCAGAACTTGGATAAAGCTCTAAGGTTGTCTGGAAAACATGGATACAGCCAATGACTATATCCATGTTTTCCACATAGCCTTAGGGCTTTATCCAAGTTCAGCAGCCACCGCTCATCAAATGCCGAAAGTTCGGGTTCGGATCGACTCGAGCATGCTTGAGGTTCGCTCATCTCTAATAAAGATATGTGAACCTGTTTAAATTGGAATATTACGTAAAAATGTATAACGTTATAGAAAATGCAAAACGTTTTTTACTTTTGAGTAATAATATTTGTTATATAGAAGCAATTTTGGTTTTGTTTCATTGTATGTTATATAAAGATAAAGAAATTTAAAAAAATAAAAAACAAAATAATAATAACCAACTTGAATCTTAAAAGAACTGCAGTAAAACAGCTAAACGATTGCAGACTTTTAGCTGTTTTAGTGTTGATTAAAAAATTTGCTTATCTAAACTTACCTCTATGTGATCCCCGATTTCCTTCATCTCCAGTGTTCGGTAACCTCCACAGCCATCAGAAACCTGAACAGTAACAGAGATGGAACAGCTCTGTGGCCAGTGATTGACTGTCACTCTTGTCTTGAGAGTAACAGCCCACTCAGCCAATCACTGGCTGTGGCGCTGTCCCATCCTAGTCAGCCAGTGATTGACTGAGCAAGCTGCCCTTTTGAGACAAGAGTGACCACCCACTTAGCCCATCACTGGATGTGGTGCTGTCCAGTCTCATTAACCCCTTCAAGACTGAGCCCATTGATGCACGGATGTCCGGGTCCAATTAATGCAATGTTCCTCCCTGCCTTCTAAGAGCCATAGCGCTTTTATTTTTCCACCTACAGGGCTGGTTGAGTTGTCATTTTTTTGCAGCATGATCTCTAGTTTTGATTAATATCATATTGGTGTAACAAATTTTTTTATAGCTTTTTATTAATTTTGTTCTGATATATAATTTAAAAAAACTCATCAATCTTGGTGTTTTTTTTTCCTTTTTGTTTACGCCATTCACCGTGCGGGAACAATACTGTAATATTTTAATAGATCGGACAATTCCGGAAGCTATGATATACAATATGTTTTTTTTTTTTTTTAAAGATATTTTTAGTTTTATAATGGGCAAGGGGGTATTTTAAACCTTTATTGGGAGGGCGATTTATAAGTGTTTTTTAACACTTAAAAAAATTGTAATAAAAAAAAAGTTTATAACACTTTTATTTTACAGTAAAACATGCAATCATTAGATTGCATGTACTGATCTATGCTATGCCATAGCATAGCATAGATCAGAGTTATCGGCGACCTATGCATAGAGCCAGCCTGAGAGCAGACTCTATACATAGATGGCTGATCTGAAGTGACTTACGCCCCCCATCAGTACAAGCGATCGGGACCTGCGGGGATCCTGATCACTCAGTGACATGAGCTTGTCCTGTCACTGAGTACCTTAAATGCCGCAATCGCTATAGATTGCAGCGTTTAATGGGTTAATGAGAAGCCCCAGACACACAGATGTGTGCAGGACCGCTAATGCAACGGTTCCGCACACATCAAAAGTCCCTTCAGTCAGGAATGTATATATACTGTACATACCCCATGCAGTAGGAACGTATATATATATATATATATATATATATATATATATATACAGATTATGGCTGGGTTCACACACAGTATATTTCAGTATATTTCAGTGGGTGAGTGGATGGCCGCCATATAACGGTAAATAACTCCCATTATTTCAAAACAACAGCCGTTGTTTTAAAATAACAGCAAATATTTGCCATTAATTAGCAGCCATCCACTCAATTTCAACATTTTGTGAACATAGCCTTTCTGTGTTTTCAATCCACTCCTAGTTTTGATAGCAATATGAGAACCAAAATACTGACTGAAATATACTGTGTGTGAACCCAGCCTACTGATGTTAAGGGGGTTACCTGCGAAAACCCTTTTTTTATGTGCTTCCATCATCTTTTTGAATTTGTTTTGAACTTGAAGTTTTGGTTAGGTACCCAAAGTATCCACTTTCCCTCATGTGAATTAATATAATGTATGTCATTGGATTAGCTTCATGAGCTTTTTCTAACCAGCATGTGCAAATTCCAGGTGAAGTCTTCCTGAGAATGGTCTTTAAGGGAAAGCACATAATGAATGGTATTTTGACAATGATCAATATGTGTTTATGAGAGTTTCAAAATACATTAGATATACCTTTAGGGCAAAAAGGCAAAGAAACATCACTTTCTGCTTCATTGGAACTTCTACATAAAGATGGGTTATCACTACAGATCAATGAATTTGCCGAAAGTTTGGGTCCGCACAAACCCAACCAATCAGCATTTGAATCCTGCTACCTGGAGAAGGTGGATAGACTGCATCCATGTTTTACAGGCAGTTCTTGGGCTGCATCCATCTCCAGGCAGTGGGATTCAAATGCAGATCATTTAAGTTTATGTAAGCCCGAACTTTCAGCAAGTTCGCTTATCTCTAGTTAGCACTTGTATGCCCAATCTATACTTACAGTCATACTATACATATAGAATACTTATATTCAGTAGTAATGCCCCCACATTATGTCCATCACAGAGTACCTCCATACACAGTGGCTGCCAAGAAAGTAATCCCTAATCTAGTGTCAGTCAGAGAATGCTACCATACACAACATCTGTCAGAGAGTACCACCACCACCACCACCACCGTACACTACAGCACCTGTCTAATATAAAAATATTTTAGCAAATCCATGAAGTTTTCTTTTTTGTTCCTGAAGAAGTTCATTTACTGTTGATACACCTGATTTATAACTTCTTCTTATAAAATCTTTCCATAGGTGATCCATGTCCTCAGCCTGAGCAAACAGCATCTACAATGCTTCCACCTTGTGCTCCACTCACTGCCATTGATTACTTTGAAGGATGCATAATTGGATACAGCAGTCTTATTGTGATCATTTGTGCTTTTCCTTTAGGTGTGTATATGTAGCTTTATTTTTCCATATAAAATATATACAAATAAATACACTTCAAAGTCAACAGGATAAAGTTGCAAATTGTGCCAAAGTGATCAAAGTGGAGGGTGCTACATAATACATTTTGAGGTAACTTTGATGTAACAGACCCAATTTGCCTTCTTATCTCTACCTAAAAAGTTAAGCAACTTTGCATGTGTATTGCATTAATGATCGTATACTGATTCTGAGTTACAATAATTTTGCTAGTTTTAATGCTCAAATTTCCTAACATTACTTCTAGAGATGAGTGAACCGGTTCGGCTGGTATTGGGATCCGGTTCGGATTTTTCCAAAAGTCTGGTCGGATTCGAATTTTTGAAAGTCTACTCCGATTTTTTTTTTCTTTTTCTTGCTTTCTAAAATGGCATATTGACATATTTACTAAGCAAGCCATCATTTTTTTAAGGGTTTTAAATTATGAAAACCAGTGACTTGTAGTGTGGAGGGATGGTCAGGTTTAATTTTGTCAGGTGAAAAACCTTTCAGAATTACATAGGGTGTGTGCCACATGAATGAATTTGGTGTGAAAAAATCAGGCACAAACAACAGCTTAATGGCTTAAATGTGACACACTGTTAGTAAATGAGGCCCACTGTCTGTTACAGAGAAGCTCCATACACAGTGGTTGCTTAGAAAGTGATCCTTAATCCAGTGTCAGCCAGAGAATGCTACCATACACAGCACCTCACCAAAGAACAAAACCCAACCCCAACTCATATATTGTACAGTATCATAGGGTGCTCAGGATCAGGATTATCTGATCTGAGCTGATGCGTGTAGGGGCCAATGTTGGGGGAAAGGACTGAGCATATTGGATTGTGGACATAGATCATACCTTTAAGATAATAGTGTTCTAAAATGCTTAATATAGATTATATTTAAAAACAGGAAAAGGCCTGAAGGTGCATTTAATTATATAAATGTTTCTTCTTCCGTCTCATGTTTCTCATGTTCTCCATTTTACTTTTCATCTTTCAGTTAGCTTTTTTATTGCCTGGGTCGTTGCTCAATCTCGCAAAAGAGACTTCAAAAAAATCCAGAAAAAGCGGGCTGCATCCAGTATGAAAACGGTTCTATCTGCTGAGGGAATTGCAGGTAACAATGAGCAGTATTGAATTATAATGCATTTCCTAGCATGAATTTTCTACATAGCATGAATTTTCTACAGTTTGCATCATTTCATGACCCTTACACTGAATAATCCAGCTCAGCCATCTTGGTACTTTGGAAAATATAATGGTATGTTCAAACATGTCAATTCTTTGCGCTGTGGCACACTGAGGCAGGGGGGATTCCGTAGAGGAATTAAGTGTGAACATTCCATGAGAGTGAAATAGCTACAAGTCAGTTTGTGAAATTTCTTCCCTCCTACATCTTCCACAATCAACTGTAAGTATTTTTATTAAGAAGAGAAATCATTAGGGAAACACAGCAAACTGCCATGAAATAGAGGTGATGTTGTAACAATCCAGGAGGATACCCCAGGTCACTCCACAAGAGAGATTTTGGTTAAGGTAATGGTTGGCCAGGTGGGCCAGACTGCCCTGGTGCCAAGCATTAGGGACAAAGGCAGAGGTGAGGGAAGTGCAGCAGTCCAGTAGCCTGGCAGTAGTAATAGTAGGAGACACAAAACAGTCAAGAGTAGCTAAACAGGAAGCAGATCTAGTATTTGACACTGGTCAGGAACAGGTGATGTAGTTTATGATACAGTTTATTGGAAGTGTTTATGTAGCAGCTAACCAGTTGCAAATGGAGATGTTGCAGAGCTGGAGAAGTTAAGGTAGCGACTAGCCAGTTTTGGGAACAAACTCAATGTCAACAGTCTGAGTCATCTACAGGAGGGTCAGCGAGATATAAGGGTCAGGTAGATGCGTCAGGAAACTGGTACAGGTCAGATTCAGGCACACACATTTCCTATGCCAAAACCACAATATTGCTTCAGCTCAGGTGAGCGGGCAGAACAGCCTTAAATAGGTGAGAAATCGTCCAGAAAGGGATAGGTGGATGACAAAGTAGAGAGGCACATGTGGGTTGACCAGGAAATGCAGCCATGGTGGAATCAACAGGAGAGTCACCAGAGAAGGAACAAGGAGGCAGATCATGGGGAGGTGTCGCAGAGAACGTAACCTAGCGGTGGTCAATGCCTGGACACGCTGAACATCACAGACATAAAGTTGCAGAGCATTGTCATCAAGTACTGAGACATATAGTACTTAAAAGTTACCAATGCCCTGCTGACCACAGAGTTCTTAGCTCATCTGGCATTAGAGTTTTATGATATGAGTTTCCAGGGAAAGAAGCTCTATGCAAGCCTTACATCATTAAGCACAATGGTAAATGCAGATGAAAAGGTGTTAAGCAGGTTGCCTCTGGATTGTGAAGCACTGCCAGAGTGTTCTGTGGAATAGTGACTCATACTAGGAGAATATTAACCTCCTGTCTGTGCTGTGCCAGCTGTAAAGTTGGCCCAGAGCAGGAAAGGTTTTCTATAGAAATTTGCTGCTACTCTGGACAGTTCCTGTCTCGGTCAGAGATGTCAGCAGAGAGCACTGTGTCAGACTGAAAAGGAAACACCACTTCCTGCAGGACGAACAGCAGCTGATAACTATGGGAAGACTTTAGATTTTTAAGTAGAAGAAAATTTCAAATCTATATAACTTTCTGAAACTAGCTGATTTAAAAGAAAAAGATTTTCACTTGATAATATGATATTATATAGGTTATATAATTAATTATTGGTGATGTTTTCATCTTTTCCAGCTCAAGATTGGCAAGGTCCAAATGAACCAATTTGTCCTGTTCTCTTACAAATTCATTCACAAGTGATCAAAATTTTGGATAGTAGATTTACAGTTATACGAACCATCAATATGCAAAGCCATCAGCAATTTAACATTATTCAGTCCAATAATCATGGATGCCGTACTCTGCTACTTAAAGTGCCTAACGAATATGACACAGTAAGTAGTAACCTCTTGTAGTCCTCTCATTAAAAAGGTAAGTGGAATATTTGTATATTTGTATGCTGTTGCTAAATTGATATCAATGCTATACTGTACATTTAAACATTGAGGGGGAGATTTATGAAAAGGTGTAAATATACACCTGGTGTAAACTGCCCACTGCAACCAATCACAGCTCCACTTTTGTTCTACCAGAGCTGAAAGCTGAACTGTGATTGGTTGCTGTGGGCAGTTTACACCAGGTGTATATTTACCCCCTTTCATAAATCTCCCCCCCCCCCCAGTGTTTAAGTACATTTTTTGTTTTTTGCAAAGCTGGGTTAAAATGCTTTCCTGGCTGATACCACACTATTGTTGCTCTGACACTCTCTGCAGTGGTGGAAATATCACTTTTGCAGCCTATTTAACTGCACAGGGTCCCAGGCCAACAGAGGGGCCCTCCAGGTTAGGACTCTTAGCCTCAGCCTAAAGGGCCCCTTCACTGCCCCGGGCCTCGCCACATAGGTGGTATGTATTGTCCATCCACCCATGTACCAGGTGCCTGATCAGATGTCCGGCCACCTGCCAGCGCCAAGATGCCAGCAGCCACAACCCACCCCATACCACATTTGTCTATTGGATATATGAGCCATACCCATGCTCCTGCCCTGTCTAGGGATGCGCGCACCAGTCACGTCACCTGGTGGTCGTACATTGGTGATGGTGGCATCGGGAAACCTGATGACTTGGAGGATCACTGGGGGGTCAGACGGGTTATTGTGTGTGGGGATGGGGGGGGGCAGCCAGGAATGTGGTAGCATGGATTGCTTATTGGGGGGCCCAGGCCATTTTTTTTTGCACAGGGGCCCTATGCAGTCTGTGTCCGCCCATGACTCTCTGTATTCCTGCTGTTCACTGCTTCTGTCGTGGATGGTCCTGACCTCGCCATGCAATTTATTTATTTTTTTCACCACAGTGGAATACTACGTTAAGAGAGCATAGTATCTTATATTATATATTTTTTTCATATAATCAGGTTTAGTAAAAGTTCATTTAGCCAACTTTAGCCAACCAAAGCACAGAATTCAGCTTTTATTATACACTCAGTGACGAAAAATAATCTACCACGTAAAAGTTGATGGAATCAAATTAAACTATATGTGTAAATGTAATAATGATATTTGGGGGAAGTGTTACAATTCAAAGTGTTCTTTTCATAAGTTCTCAGACACGGCAGAATACATTGAAAAACTCCTGCAGGTATGCTGTACTCTTCTGGGTGGGTGGCCGACAGAACTCACGGAAGCGCCTCAGATTGCATTGTAAGTGAATTATAATACAGTTTATGGTGCTTCCAGCAGTTTCATCCATAACACACTTCAGAAGAAGACAGTATACCTACAGGAGTTTTTCAACATATCCTGCCACACAAGCAAAAGGATAAGTACACTGGGTCATCTCTAGTTTAAACACAAGATAAGATACTGTTGGCCATTGAGAGGTTCTGTATGGCATCCTGTGGCACATTTGCCAAAAGATGCTATAGTTGGGCTTGTAGGTCCTGCACTTTGAGATTGCTGAAGATGGTGTCCCAACTGGGTAGGCAATGGAAGTGTTGCATTGTGGTGGAAATATCCCTAGAAATCACTTCCTGTGTGTGGTTTAAGGGGTTATTCAGTGTTAGAAAAACCTGTCCACTTTCTTCCAGAGAGAGCTTGACTCTTGTTTCCAGTTTGGGTGGGTTTTGCATTCAAAATGAAAATTTTTATTTGGCATTAAATTTAACAATAAAATATATCTTAACATATAGGAGCTTCTCAAGTCTTTACATAATTCCTCCCCCCCAACAGCAGATTCTCTTATCATTGTTTCAAAAACTTCTTCAAACATACAGCCTTATATTACACTTCATCTGTATCCCACTTAACAAAGTCCACACAGGGGTTTCTTCATATATCAAACCAATTCTTTTCCCCCTTTTACCCTTTCCTTATGTCACCCCCTCCCAACCAACCCTTTACCCCTACCCCCCAAGGACCCTTCCTGAATCCTCCCAGTAATCCACACCAACACAATGGAGTGGGTGGAGGGAGAGACAGTTAAAAAAAAAAACTAGAAAAAAGAAAGAAACTAGAAGATTAAGACATGGACTATCGGGCTCAATTCACTATATCACTGATTTGCCGCTTCCATGGATCCCAGGTACTATGAAATTTCTTCCTCCTTTTTTTTGTACGGTAGTAGTAAATTTGCTTGTACCGTTGGGTCTTTAACACTAGGTTTTACCATTCCTTAATTGATGGGGCTTCATGGTTGATCCACGCCCTCATCAAAATAACCTGAGATAATTGTAACAATTTCATAAAAACAAGTTTCTGACTTATTATGCCCAGCGAGGAGCCCAAGAACAGATAGACCAATGTATAGGGGTCTTTAACCCCAAGCTTCTGTTCCAAGATTCCCGCAATACTTCTCCAAAAACCCTGTATATGTGAGCAACTCCACAACATAGGGATGTAATCTGCTTTCTCCATGCCACACTTCATACACCTGGAGTCTGCCCTCAGACCCATCTTAGCCAATTTAACCTGAGTATAATTTTAAATTGGATTTATAATTTTAAATTGGATTATCCTATAATTATAATTTAGTATTATACACTTAGTATTTTCTACTAGGTTAGCCCATTCACTACCTGTATTACTGTATTAGGTTCATATGATTCCCTCTCTGGACCGAACATCCAAGCTCCTAACAGCGTCTTCTGGATCTTAATGGCAAAAAAATTGTATATAAAGTCCAGCATAGAAAACCCACCTTCGCCCTCCTGTATTGTAAAGTATCTGTATTTTTCTCTTACACGCTTGCGTCCCCTGATCAATTTGTTCAGTACTATTTCTATTCCACTAAACCACCTATGTGGTATCCATATGGGGGATGCCCTTAAAACGTACATAATCTGTGGAATTTGCTGGTCAACTCGCAGAGTGAAATCTGTGAACTTGGTTCATGTGTATGTATTCTTAAGCAGTAACCTCCTTAATTGCAACTCCATATAAAAGCAGCTGAATAGGAGGTTCCAAAGAGGTTAAGCAGGCAATGGCTTATGGCTTATATGGTTCTAGCCCATAGCAGTCCAGGCTTCTTGTTCATGACACCATTACAAACGAAGGTGACAGTGGCTGATTCTCAATAGTAGAAGAAAGGCGCCTTGCCAAAAAATTGTCTTGCACCTAGAAATAGAAAGGTGAAACATGTGTCTGGATTGTGGACAAGGAAGCTGTGGGAGCTTTCCATGCTTGTGAATGGATCAAGCGATCTTCTCTACTAGTCATCTGTCTGGCCCATATGGGGCCTTTTTAATGTGTGCTCCCAACTCCTCCTAACAACTTGGTCAGAACAGCCTACAGTACATGGTAGGTAATTCATCAAAATGAACATCCTGCTTCTCTCAGTCCAATGTTATGTCCAATGCCTTTCAAAGTATGATGACTCAGCAATGGCAAAATTGCATTGAGTGCTTCATAGAGGTATGTCTACCAGTCAACGATCTCTTACCTATTTTACACTCATTGATCAGTCTGTGTCACATCACATCCCACCTGTAATCATTTACATACCTGACGGAGACATAATTGAATGTTTTGTAGCATAGCAACATTTCTATCTCGCTGCGTTATTTTTTATTATTGAGTGTGGAAGCTAGAGTACGGCTTTCAGTGCTTTAGCTGGTGCCTCTGATAGTCCTGCAGAACATCTTAATGTTATCATTGAGCATCTAGGCCTATATAGTACTATGCAATGTTTTGGGTTATTTGTGTAAAATAACTGTCTACAGTATTGCACTGTTAGATTTAGGTGGTTGCATCTGCTGCTGGACCTCAGGTACATTGCTATGGCTAAACTCTATCTGGACCCTATAAACCTGTCAGAATCTGGGACTGTAGAGAATCCAATGCTGCTTGACAATTTCTAACATGCAATGTGATTTTGTCCTAGGTGCTGTACTTTTATAATGAGGAGGAATGCACAAATTTCATTAATCAATTGCAAGAAAATGGGTTTTCCTTGAAGGAGAGTAAAATGGATGAGGAAACCCTACTTAATGAAGCGGTTACAAAAATACAAAGGAGTCAAATATTGGAAACCTTCTTCAGGCATTCTTTCGCTCAAGTAAATTTTAGTTTGTGCATATTTATTCTTCTCTACTATTTTATGTGACATGGTGCATTGTTGGTGAAAGAGTTAGTTACATGACTATATTGCAGCCTCAGCTCCTACTGAAGTAAGACTTAAGGCTGCAGTACCCCAGCACCACCACTACACAGGAAACAGAACACAGGAAAAAGGGGTATTCTCAGTGTAGTGTGAGGGCTGAAAACCCTGCAGATCATCTATAGCTATCGTTTATGGTTTATGCTATGAATACTATGAATAGTCTAGCAATAGTTATTTTTCCTGAAAACAATTTTTAAGGACTGCATTTCCCTCATCACATCACAACAGAAAAACAAAAACAAGAATAAAAATAGTTTTACAGAATTTACACGACCTAGATACAAAATACAGCACATGGAATATAATAGAATGTTCCTAATTTTATACATGACACAGAATGCTCTATCCAAGTACTGTATGTTTGGAAATTTTTTTATCTCATAATATGAAAACTAAAAAACAAAAAACAAAAAAAAAAACACTTTGGAAACAAATTTAAGACAGGGTTAACCTAATTTCACGCATTGTATGTATTGATCATAGCATATGTTTCTTTACTTTTCATGTCTTTTGTGCCCTTTTTGTAAACACTTTAGGTTCTCCACATTGATCAGTCAGGCATTGAAAGTTTCAGTGCAGGAAACTCCTTGAAGGTGAGAGAGGCTCTTAAATGTGAATTGAGCAGAACAGAGTTTGCAGACTCCCTTGGATTAAAGCCTCATTCCTTGTTTGTGGAGTCAATGTTCTCTCTGGCAGATGAAGATGGGAATGGATATCTTTCATTCAGAGAGTTTTTAAGTATATTGTTAATTTTAATGAAAGGTTAGTTACTGGCTACCATGGTCTGTATAAAGTACATCCATTATAATACAGATGATTTCCTAAATCATAGAAACATTTACTGAGTTGATTTAGTAATACACAATATCTATCTATCTATCTATCTATCTATCTATCTATCTATCTATCTATCTATCTTTCTTTGGACGTCTCATATACATTTTTTTTTCAATTGCAGGCTCTCCTGAGGAAAAATCTAAACTTATGTTCACCATGTATGATATTGATGGAAATGGATTTCTTTCAAAAGAGGAATTCTTTACAATGCTAAAGTAAAAAAAAAAAAAAAAAAAAAAAAAAAAAAAAAAAATATATATATATATATATATATATATATATATAGTTACTTACAGATTTTTTCATAATTTCATGTTTTGGTATAATTGCAAAGTAACATATCACTATTCATTGTTTCAGATCTTTCATTGAACTCTCTAACAATTGCCTTACTAAGGACCAAGCAGAGCAAGCGATTGAGGTTATGTTTAAGGAGGCAGGATTTGCAAATAAGAATGAGCTTACATGGGAAGATTTCCATTTTCTACTAAGAGATCATGACAAAGAACTTCGCTTTTCAAAGCTACAGTTTAAAGGTTGTTGTATACAGACACATACATGCACTTTTCCTCATGACAGAGAATTGCAATTCATAGATGATGCTTTTTTTTTAGAAGCCTATTTAGAAATTTGCTGCACATGACTATAAAACTGGGCAGTTTACTTGTAAAACATAGGGGGACATTTACGAAGGCTGCACCCCTGCAGAGAGAAGGCACAGATCTGCCCCTTCTCCCTGGCATATGCCAGCTGTATCCCCTGCTCGCCTGATGAGCGAGCAGGGAGGGTGGAGCAAAGTGGGGAGGAGGCATGGTCTCCTATCATGTCTGATTTCTGCTTGCAGGTGTAAATGGTGATACAAATCTACACCTGATTTGGTGTACATTTAGCGTTCAGATCCTGCGCCAGACGCAGGGCTGGCCTGGTTTACTAAGGTGTGTACCTGGAAAAG